>NC_134489.1:19990110-20152346 GCF_040206685.1 Ascaphus truei
AATACTGTTGGTTACATCTGTACATGTTCCGTGGTGCATACGTGTTGCATACGTGTTACCACTCTAACTAGTAGATTTATATGGGCATGAATGTGTGTATTTACATACACACACACACACACACACACACACACACACACACACACACACACACACACACACACACACACACACACACACACACACACACACATTCTCTCGTCTTCTAGCAGTTGATCGACAAGGGCTGAAGATGATGACACACTGACACACACACGCACACACAAATATATCCTACCAGTGTGATAGTTTCCTTAAGTGGCTAACGTAAAATGTGTATATCACACCTCGCAGCTGAACACAATCACAGTTTTTACTTGATTGCATAAAAAAAGTAATACTAATACATTTTCTTCCCTGTTCTGTAATCTTTGCAGAATTGCTGTTTACAGAGTTGGCATTAAGCACACAGCAAGGGTGTCCTAATCTATCTGCATTATAATGAGCTTGTGCGATGTGGAACAAGAGTTATGTGCGACAGCAAACATCACACAGGAAATAAACAGCAGAGATTCGAAGATCCAGACCCCGTGCTGTTAAACCAGCCATACTACACCCCCCCCCCACCCCACACCCCCACACACCTTTTTTTCTTATTATTTTTATACATAAAGCATGTGACAATGTATAATTCTGCATTCTTACCTAAGCTGGCAATCTTTTGGTGCTCCTGTTATATATCTGTAAAAATTCTGATTGTGTGCCTAACGAAATGGCCGCCTTCTAACTTTCTGCTTCAATCTGGGAAATGCTGCAGCTGCTATGTAACATTATATTACTAAGTGTAACAGATTATTGTTACAGCTTTCAGAGTAATAGAAAGTCTGCCGTTTAGAACAGGGGTGCGCAAACTTTCTGTGCTGCGCCCCCCTGCCTGCTCTCCCTCAGTGTCGCGCCCCCCCCTTACCTTTAACTTGGCATCATGTGACCCCCGGCGTTGCCATGGCGTCATTTGCAAAAGCTGTGTGAACTCAGGCGAGTTTTGGAGGCCTCGCGCTGAAGAGCGATAGACCTCTATAACTGCCGCACTCCGCCAAAAAAATCTCGCGCCCTCTCCCCCCTGTCCCCAAGTTTGCGCACCTCTGGTTAAGAACACAGCAACAGATCTGTTTGTGATACTTTGTTGCCAAAGGGCAGAGCTCAAACAGGTGTGTCTCATAGCGATTTCAAAAGAGCAAGTGGATATGACTTTCTGAATGGTTGCTGTAGCAAATAAAGGATGCTCAGTACATTTTTAAAAAATCATTAAAAATAGCATTAGGATTAAAAGAAAAATGCGGACAGTATTATTTTATTTTCAAGAAACCTGTCACGCTGCCGCCCGGTGCCTCTCCCGCGTGCTCTGGACATGTGACTGTAAAGGACATGAGAGCAGCCAATGACAACGGCTGTGGAAGAGGAGGGACTAAAGCCGTGCTTAGAGTCACGGCGACGGCGCGTCAAATCAAGTTGATTTAATCTGTCATGTGCGCATATAGTGGGTGCGACCGCGACACCGTGACAGAAAACGCTGAAGTCAATTACAACTGATTTTTTTCGGCGAGTGCCGCGTCAAAGGGCACGCGAGCGGTTCAGCCAATGAGGGCAAACCGCTCACAGCCATGCCCCTACCACGCCCCCTGGTCGCCGTCTCTTGGCAGAAATCGCTATGACAACGGCGACGGATGACGTCAAACGGTCGCGTCGCCGTAGCCAGGACTATAAGCGCGGCCTAAGAGGGAGAGGAGCCTGTTGAGTAAGATCTGCGTGGACCAGGTTCGGTCGAGGATTGCAGAGTGTGCACGTGACAGCAGGAGCAGAGTGTTAGGCTGCGGCCGCAGGACGTTCTACAGCGCACGCACGAACAAGTACCGCCCCTCAATGGGGCTGGGCCCAGTCTGTGCCTTCGCTCCTTTGGCAGCCGCGCTGTACGGCAAGTTTTTCAAAATACATCAAAATTGTGTTTAGAACTTGCGACGGAGGGGTGGCCACTCCCCCACGGCTGTTCGACCAATGAGGGCGAACCATTCGCGTGAGGTCATGGCCACGCCTCTGCATCCCCCCCGCCACGTCCCCCCGTCGCAATCTCCTGCATCTGCCGCAAATCTCAGTGAAGCGCCGTGAGGAGTGGAGTTGAGCAGCCCCGTTATAAGACAAGAACTCCCCCGTTATAAGACAAGAACTCCCCCCGTTATAAGACAAGAACTCCCCCCGTTATAAGACAAGAACTCCCCCCGTTATAAGACAAGAACTCCCCCCGTTATAAGACAAGAACTCCCCCCGTTATAAGACAAGAACTCCCCCCGTTATAAGACAAGAACTCCCCCCGTTATAAGAAAAGCTTTCGGGGGTTCCCTCTCTTCCTCGGGTCGTCAATACGATTTACACAGATGTAAAAAAAACAAGATAACAATCAATAGTAAATAAACAGACGCACCAAAATTGCCTCATAAATTGTATACACACACACACACACACACACACACACACACACACACACACACACACACACACACACACACACACACACACACACACACACACACACACACACACACACACACACACAATGTATATATTCCCCCCCCCCCACCTATGGTTGCCCTAATGGAATGGGTTCACCGTTTAAGGATCTCCTTTCAGTATGACAAGAATGGGTTAACGCCCAGTTAGCTTAACTTCAAGAAAAGAGACAAGAGGACGGTTCGGTTTGAAGCTGATCCTCTCTAGCACCTGTAAAGACAATTAAAATCTAAATGCGTGGCAAACGGCCCCGACTTGAGACGGCTGCTGTCTGCGAGGAATTTTGATAGGTCGGTAATTAAATCTGTGGCATTTCAGACCTGCTGTCTCTCCAAATTTAGATACTATCGAATTCCTAACAGGATGATAAGCCCGCGATCCCCAGAACTGACCAAAAAACAAAAGTGCGGTTAGCTCCGTCGATGTTCCATCCGCTTCACCCCTTCGGTGCCAGAGAGACCGGCGACTGCCCTCTCTGGCAGTGCAGGAGTTAACGCTGCCATGTTCTCGCTCATCGTACAAATTATTTGGGGTTTCCTACGACCAAATGTGGTCACGGCTGACGCTTTATCCTTCAAACCCCAATCGTTTTATTTTGTCCGATTTCATAGCACCACAAGGTTATAATATGACAATGGATATAGGATGATAATTTTATTTAGAAAATATAAGCAGTAAGAGAATTTTTTTTACGTGTATAGGGTAATGGATCTGGTCTTCCACAAAGTCCCAGTCAATTGTTAATAAATTGCACAGATTGATCATCCAGTACATTTGTGAAGGGTCCCACAGGTCTTAGAAGATTGAAAACCACTGACATAGATAATAGGCATAAGAGACTTCCATACAGTGCATTAGATGATGGATGAACATGAAGTTGTCAACCCAGAACCTGTATACTCTCCGGTCCACAACACCCATAGGGTTCCACGTATTTTGGACACAGTCACCGTGGTATAGTGGAGTAATGTGAGAGGTCATCAAGTCACGTATCAAGTGTAATGACCAACTTGTGTCATGACTAACCAATTCATCCGAGCATCATGTCAAACCCCAAACAAATCCTTGCATATATATCATCAACAACCATTATCCTAATGATTTGTCGCAAAGGACCAATTGATAGTAAAAAGTGGCTTGTTGCAATTGACATCTCTAGTAATCAATCCAAGATTTTTTTAAAGTGACCTATAACAATGGCGTGTTATAGGAATCAAGGTGATCTGCTGTATAATGGCGAGTAATAAGGATCAAGGTTCGAATTACTATTAAAAACATAACTATTCGCAAAATTTTAGGTGGTTTCGCCCCAAATTTGATTCCCTGATAAAAGTTTCGCCAAGCCTCAAAGGACTAGTAATAACGCCGCCAAATGAGTACGCTTTCAGAGAAATATCGGCAGACATTAAGCAAATCTAATGATTTTAGAGAATTTTCGCAAATTAGCATATTAAACAAAATGGCAATGCCCATTGTCTTAAGGTTTGGCGAATCGCTGGCAAACTGTGACTCAGTCGCGGCTTTTATCGGGACTCAAATAGAGTCAAATTTGAACGGTTCATGACCTGGCTTTAACCTTAGGGATCCCTGTAAGGATAGCAGCAAGGAACTAAGGGACCATTAACCTTGGGTATCTGGATGATCTTGTTTCCTGCCCCTTATATCGGATTCACATTCAAACAAGACATGAGATCTGCCTTTGGCGACTGTCTTTGCTGTATTGGCACTTGCTCCAAACATATCAACTTGCCTTTTGCATGGCGGCCAGTGGTACAAACTGGGGGCTCTAAATGAGAAACGAACATATGAGCAGGCCAGCTGTACTCTGCAGGGTAACGGCAGTGTTTTAGACCAGATAGGTCTGGTTAATGACTGTTTGATATCTAAAGAATAATGAAAATAATCACCACAGAAGACGCAGCGCAGATGATTCGTAACCGAGCTCTGCTTTCCTGGGTCTTCCTGAAAAACACATGTGGATGGATTCTTGTTTAAAGACCAGACAAAGTGGCTTTTACCTAATGCTCTGCTGGTCTCTCCAGCACAAAACGTGTTATCTTATAAATGGGGATCAGGAGGGATATAAAAGTCCTGCTTAGTGACCTATCGAGCTTTTCTGGGTGGGCAGACAAATAAATTGCAGGCAGGTGTTCCCATTGGGACAAAATTATTCCAAAGAACAGAAATAGCAATTTAAAGAGATTTTTCATTTGCTGTTATAAAACTTTTTTGTTTGTTATAGATAAAATTCATACTGTAATTTTTTTTAATGGCTGCTGGGGTTCCCAATAGAAAACCACGTTGCCTCGGTTTTCTGTTGGCTGTTGGAGCGAGGCTGGCCCTGGCAGTCATATTGTTCTTACTGACAAGCATTCTGTTCCAGGAGATTTAAATTCTGAATATCCCTGGAGGTTAGAGTCAGACGGTCCCCTTCCTCCTTCTCCCAGTCTCTTCCCCCCCCCCTTCCCCCAGTCTCTTCCACCCCCCCTTCCCCCAGTCTCTCCCCCCCTTCTCCTAGTCTCTTCCCCCCCCTTCTCCCAGTCTCTCCCCTTCCTCCTTCTCCCAGTCTCTTCACCCCTCCTTCTCCCAGTCTCTTCCACCCCCTTCTCCCAGTCTCTTCCCCCTCCTTCTCCCAGTCTCTCCCGTCCTCCTCCCAGTCTCTTCCCCCCTCCTTCTCCCAGTCTCTCCCCTCCATCCTTCTCCCAGTCTCTCCCGTCCTCCTTCTCCCAGTTTCTCCCCCCTCCTTCTCCCAGTCTCTCCCCTCCCTCCTTCTCCCAGTCTCTCCCCCTCTTTCTCCCAGTCTCTCCCCCTCTTTCTCCCAGTCTCCCCCCCTTCTCCCAGTCTCTCCCCCTTCTTCTCCCAGTCTCTCCCCCTTCTCCCAGTCTCTTCCCCCCTCCTCCCAGTCTCTCCTCCTTCTCCCAGTCTCTCTCCCCCTCCTTCTCCCAGTCTCTCCCCCCCTTCTTCTCCCAGTCTCTCCGCCTCCCTTCTCCCAGTCTCTCCCCCCTCCTTCTCCCAGTCTCTCCCCCCTCCTTCTCCCAGTCTCTCCCCCCTCCTTCTCCCAGTCTCTCCCCCCTCCTTCACCCAGTCTCTCTCCCCCCTTCTTCTCCCAGTCTCTCTCTCCACACTCCTTCTCCCAGTCTCTCCCCCCACTCCTTCTCCCAGTCTCTCTCCCCACTCCTTCTCCCAGTCTCTCCCCCCATCCTTGTCCCAGTCTCTCTCCCCCTCCTTCCCCCAGCCTCCTCCCTTCCCCTCAACCCTTTCCTACTTGGGTTCCGGTAATGTGACGAAGAAGAAACATTCAGAGAATGAGTGGATTTAATTTCCCTCCGTCCGATATAGAATCCATCAACTTCCTTTCAAGTGTGTGAAAAACACGGCATCCTATAAGTGTGCGTTACGCCGCCTCTCATATTGTACCTTCTACCAGCAGCTTTCAGCTGCCGTGGTCGTTTGTCTGTTTCCATAGCCTTTTTAGATCAAGCGTTGCCCATTTAAAGGTGCAATCGCACATACTGTAGGCGGCCAGCCGAAT
Organism: Ascaphus truei; assembly: GCF_040206685.1. Classification (NCBI taxonomy): domain Eukaryota; kingdom Metazoa; phylum Chordata; class Amphibia; order Anura; family Ascaphidae; genus Ascaphus; species Ascaphus truei. The sequence goes on from NC_134489.1 coordinate 19,996,184, forward strand.
GTATTAGAGGCCTCTGAATTGGGAAGTGATTGTCAATCAATTGTTTTCTTTTCGCCTTATCTCACCCTGTCCTTATCAGAGAGCCAATAAAGATAAGAGGAGGTGGGGAGGGAGGACTCAGGCTGTACAAGCTCTTGCTAAACACACACTGACATCACACTGTGACATCACACAGTGACATCACACAGTGACATCACACAGAAGGGAGCAGTCAGAGGAAATCAAACCCCCTCAAAGTCTACTGTACCTTTAAAAAATAAATTCAAATTCTCATAGGTATCAAGGGTACAAAATGTGACTGGAATGAGTTCACTTTGGTCCTAAGAGGGACAGCTCCTCTGAAGTGATGTTACACCTTAGCTTTGCCACCAGGCCCGCCAGCAGGGGGGGTCTGCCGGGGTTGGCGTCCCGGGCCCGGTGAGTCAGGGGGCCCGGCCGCCCGGGCCACCTGCGTGGCCATGCCCGTGTAATTAAAAAAAGTGTCAGGAAAAAAAAATGATGGCGATCCCTGGGTGCATGTGCAGAGCAAAGGTCTCGGCGCGCATGCACCCAGCGGGCTGACCCCCCCAATCTCCGGGCCCCTTCTTCGCTCCCCCCCCCCCCCCCAGTCCTGTCTCCCTGCCCGCATGGGCACTTGAGGGGAATGTGGGCTGCAGGGGGACGCTCCTCGGCCAACCTTGTTCTCCCCCGCACCTACCTCCCGTCCGGGCAGCAGCCATGGGGACCAGGGGCAGGGAGGGGGGAAGCACCGCAAATGCCTGTGGACCCGCTCCCAACCTGGGATGGAGGGGAAGTGCTGTGGCGAGCCAATGCCCCCCAACCCAGCTCCCCCTGCCTGCACCAGTCACCCACCCACGCAGTCAAAGTCACCCACCCAGGCTGTCAGCCACCCACCCAGGCAGTCAGCCACCCAGGCAGTCAGTCACCCAGACAGTCAGTCACCCAGACAGTCAGTCATCCAGACAGTCAGTCACCCACCCAGGCAGTCAGTCATCCGCCCACCCAACCAGGCAGTCAGTCACCCACCAACCCAGGCAGTCAGTCACCCACCTAGGCAGTCAGTCAAGGCAGTCAGTCACCCAACACGCACACACCCACGCAGTCAGTCACCCAGGCAGTCAGTCACCCACCTACCCAGGCAGACAGTCACCCACCCAGACAGTCACCCACCCACCCACACATCCAGGCAGTCACCCAAGGGCAGTCACCCACCCACCCAGGCAGTCAGTCACCCACCTAGGCAGTCAGTCACCCACCTACCCAGGCAGTCAGTCACCCCGCAGGCCGGTTGAAAGCCCCTTCGCTGACCGATCGAAGGCCCCACCGTGGATCGGTTGAAGAGAGGTACTGTAATTCATTTTAGTCCCATACTGTACTTTACCCCCCAGGCCCATACTTAACCCCCCCCCCCCCCCCCCGCTGCTCTTTTCATTTGTCCTGGGCCCCATGATTTCTGTTGCCGCCCTGGTTGCCACTGGCAGTGAAGAGGTGGATGCTCCTTGCATTGGGATTGCAGAGTAAGGTCTGCGGCTCCGGGCTCTGCTGGTTCAGTTTGCAGCCTCGGCCGAAAGTCACGTAGCTCAAATCGAACGCCTAAACGATCGCTTCAATGTTAATTAGATTTTACTGTGCGTCTGAGCTTAGTCAATGGTACATCTGCAGGCTACGCCGCGGACTCGCAGCCCAGGATAACATTTTGCTTCTAATCTCATCTAATTACCCTTAAACTTTGCTGGGTTAAGAGGCCACGGGAGACGGAGACCCCGTCCCAGGAAATTTATTAAAAAATACAAATAAAAGTACTGGTACTGTGTCGGTTTAATTTTTTTTTACATTTATTAAACATTGGAGCAAAGCTCTTTGAATGGGATTTTAGAGCGATTTAAGCAATGTTTAAATAAACAAAAAGAGGTTTTTCTCAAATGAATTCCCTTTATAGTATGTTTGTATCGTATTGTATTGTGCAAAATGAAAACGCAGGTGTAATCTGCATGGCGCAGTACTAATCTGCATTGCGCTGTACTAATCTGTATGGCGCAGTACTAATCTGCATTGCGCTGTACTAATCTGTATGGCGCATTACTAATCTGCATTGCGCTGTACTAATCTGCATGGTGCAGTACTAATCTGCATGGCGCAGAACTAATCTGCATGGCGCAGAACTAATCTGCATGGTGCAGTACTAATCTGCATGGTGCAGAACTAATCTGCATGGCGCAGTACTAATCTGTATGGTGCAGTACTAATCTGCATGGCGCAGTACTAATCTTTATGGCGCATTACTAATCTGCATGGCGCAGTACTAATCTGTATGGCGCATTACTAATCTGCATGGCGCAGTACTAATCTGTATGGCGCATTACTAATCTGCATGGCGCAGTACTAATCTGTATGGCGCATTACTAATCCGCATGGCGCATTACTAATCCGCATGGCGCAGTACCGGAACGCTTGGATCGAAGCGAGCAGGACAACTGTGAGGAAATCGAATTGGACGCCATTTTTTTTACTGCTACGGTTACATTTGTTCTATTAGAAGCGGAAAACAAAGAGTCAACTTTGTTAAATATACCACATTGTATTTTCCAGGTGGAAGTCTGCAGATAAGGTGTTCCACGCCAGGCCTCAAGGGCCACTAACAGGTCAGGTTTTCGGGATAGCCCTGCTTCAGCACAGCTGGCTCGAAGAATGAGCCACTGATTGAGCTAGCTGTGCTGAAGCAGACTGATTGAGCCACCTGTGCTGAAGCACTGATATCCTGAAAACCTGACCCGTTGGGTTTTCAGGATATCTCTGCTTCAGCACAGATGGCTCAATCAGTGGCTTAGTCGTTGATTGAGCCACCTGCGCTGAAGCAGGGATATCCTGAAAACCTGACCTGTTTGTGGCCATTGACAACCGCAGTTGGCCACCCCCTGCTATGAATAGATCAACACACATACTAGATTTGAATCCCCTTGCTCCAGAATCCTCTGGCAGTGAAGTAGTTAATAATTTGCCTCCCCCCCTCCCCCTTTTCCTTTGCTATCCTCATCACTTCCCTTTATTATTAGTATTATCGTTTACTTGTATGGCACCAACATATTCCACAGTGCAGTACAATGTGTACGAGAAAAGAGTATATACAGTATATATGTTAAGACAAACTGAGACATTTGGGAAACAGTCTTCGTCTGTAAGCTTCACAGTACAAAATCGGACACTTTTTTTTTTTTGCAGGTACTTTTAAAAATGGCCGCCGACAGTCTAAAAAAGAAACTGTGTGTCTCGGCCCCCAGCAATGCAGCACTGGACCTGGGAACCCCTGCAGGGCTTTACCGCACACTGACCTGCACCCTGGTTTGCCGAGTCTCCCTTACTAGGTGGCAGCCTCACTCACGTTCACCAACCCGCATCAAATGGAGCCCCAGGGCTGCAAAAAAACGAGCCGCTTTCTAATAAAAGGATATCTTTTTCCACCCCGACCCCTCAAATCTGACAGATCCCGGTCATCGGAGGACGACATCTCCATGTACTTGTGGACTACTTGATGTTCTAGCTGTGCCATTGAAGGATATCTTCGCAGAACCCTGCCCGGTCTCGGACCCCTTTCGTGCCTCCAGTTTAGCGGCGGCTGGGTTTTATGTCCCTGCTGCTCGTTCACTGAAGTTGCAAAGTGTTTTATTTTGTCCTAAAACGAAACGAGTCCCCGGGAAGCTGCTTCAGAAACGCCGGAATATATCACGGATGTTTATCTGTGTGGCCAGCTATGGGGACTAATGATCTTATACAAGCACCACGATGCCCGTAGCTCACAATGGGGACTATCCAGTGATTTAACACATTCCCTGCCAGGAGGTCGCCCAACAGCACCCCCGGAGTCCAGTACTCACCAGGGCCCCGGGTTGCTGAGTTTGGAGGGGGACATTGGGGGAAAGTTGATCAGTGGAGGGAGTGTGGAATGTAAGGAGTGGGCCTGTGGAATGCAGGGGGGACGGGGGACCCACCGTTCTGCTCAGGGATGTATTGTCTCTACCCCCTTTGTATCTAAAGCCCTCTCCCGCCTTAAACCTTTCTCACTGACTGCCCCACACCTCTGGAATGCCCTTCCCCTCAGTACCCGACTAGCACCCTCTCTATCCACCTTTTAGACCCACTTGCTTAAAGAAGCATATGAGTAGCACCGTAGATATTACTAGACACACGATACATGGTGCTTGGCCCCCTGCAGATGCACTTACCAGAACTCCCTCCTACTGTCTCTGTACGTTCTCCCTACCTACCAATTAGATTGTAAGCTCCTCGGAGCAGGGACTCCTCTTCCTTAATGTCTGAAGCACTTATTCCCATGATCCGTTATTTATATTATCTGTTATTTATTGGATTACCACGTGTATTACTGCTGTGAAGCGCTATGTACACTAATGGCGCTATATAAATAAAGACATACAATACAATACAATACCGGTCTAGCGCACTATTCAACGTAAGCTCCAGCAAAGGAAGGGGTGCGATTGACCAACCACAGAAGTTGCGCCCGACTTCCAGGTGGACAGATTCAACGTCCGGCCTTCCCAACCGCCAGAGCGGCAGCAACAAACTGCTGGCAGCACAGGGGTTAAATGAACATAGCACTAATTAATTAGTCGTTTTTCTGTGTATTTGTAGCCGGTTTAATTCCTTCCCTGGCAGCAGAACTAGCATTGCTGGATGTCTCTGTTTGATAACACACACTGAATGTGGGTTCCTTTTTTTTATCACAAAGTCATCAGAAAAGTTGCAAAGACTAGTAAGGCATTTCTTAGACAATTCCCACTGCCGGCCATATTTAAAAATCCCTGTTAAAAATCAGTCAGATTCAATGATTGTCTCAAATTGGCGGAGGACAGCGGAGAGAGATTTGAAGGAGAGGAACGAGGACGGGTCCGTGGTAATGTCACTGCCTTTGACGTGGGTCTAACCCAGTTCAAATCACGGTGTCGGCTCTCTGTGACCTGGGGCAAACAAGCGTTATCTCTCTGTGCATCACGCACCCGCATTCGATTGTAAGCTCTTCAGAATAGAGACTTATCGCGTCTGCAAAATTCTATGAATTATTTTCTTTTTTAAAGCAAACACAAATAAAAAAATTCTAAAAAGAATTAAAAAAAATAAATAAAGTATTTTGGGGCCAAGCGGGTTATCCTGCTCTTTTTAGAGCAAAATAATTGTTTTACAGTCTTCACCGGACTCTATTTTGCCGGAGGCTTTCGCAGAAGATGATCAATGAGCACAAACGAGGGAGTGAAAGTGTGAGGTCACAGTCTGTGAAAATGCAAACATCAGCCATAAACTGTGGCTGGATTTTCACGCCTATTTATTTTTACACAATGGAACGGTGCCAGCCCGAAATTATCCCTGCTGCAGAAAACTCCCCTGCGGTAGTTACGCTGCAAGTGCAAATCCCAGCAGAACCAAGCCAGTTAAAAAAAATAACAAATATCTACATAATGTTTATTTGCCCGGGGGCTGTTTTGGGGGTTATGTGGCACGTCCACGAGCAGAATTGAGTGCTCACCTGCCGTTGCCATTATAGTATAATGTCCTGGAGGTATGCGTTTCAATTAAAATGTTGCAGGCTGCGTTTGATTTTCCAAGGGTAGAAATTTGCTGTGTGTACGATTTCGCTGGGCATTGGTCTTGACAGCGCTCAGCAAATTCTCGAGCTTTCCTCCTTCACTACAGCCTCGCTCCCCCTCCTCTCCTCCTCCCCCCTCTCCTCCTCCTCCTTCCCCCTCCCCTCCCCTCCCTTCCCCCTCCCTCCTCCCCCCCTCCCCTCCTCCTCCTCCCCCCCGACCTCCCTCCTCCCCCCCTCCCTCCTCCTCCTTCCCCCCCTCCCCTCCTCCTTCCCCCCTCCCCTCCTTCCCCCTCCCCTCCTCCTCCTTCCCCCCTCCCCCCACTTCTCCTCCCCCCTCTTCCTCCTTCCCCCTCCCCGTCTCCTCCTTCCCCCCTCCCCCCTCTTCTCCTCCCCTCCCCCCCTCCTCCCCCGTCCTCCGCTCCCTCTCCTCCTTCCCCCCTCCTCCCCCCGTCCTCCGCCCCTCTCCTCCTTCCCCCCTCCCCCCTCTTCTCCTCCCCTCCCCCCCCCTCCTCCACCCCCCTCTCCTCCCCCCCGTCCTCCACCCCCCTCTCCCGTCCTCCTCTCCCCCCCCTCCTCCCCCCGTCCTCCTCGCCCCCCCCGTCCTCCTCGCCCCCCCGTCCTCCTCACTCCCTTCCTCTCCCCCTTCCTCTCCCCCCTCACCCTACTCCTCCTCCCCCCCCTCCTCCCCCCCCTACTCCTCCTCCCCCTCCTCCTCCTCCCCCCCGCCTCCTCCTCCCTCCCCTCCTCCTCCCCCCCCTCCTCCTCCCCCCCCTTCCTCCCCCCCTCTCCTCCTCCCCCCTCTCCCCCCCCTCCTCCTCTCCCCCTCTCCTCCTCCCCCCCTCCACCTCCTCCCCCCTCCTCCTCCTCCCCCCCTCCTCCTCCTCCCCCCCTCCTCCTCCTCCCCCCCTCCTCTCCCCCCTCCTCTCCTCCTCCCCCCCTCCTCCCTCCTCCCCCCCTCCTCCCCTCCTCCTCCCCCCCCTCTCCTCCCCCCCCTCCTCCCCATCCTCCCCCCTCCTCCCCATCCCCTCCCCCCCTCCTCCCCATCCTCCTCCCCCCCTCCTCCCCATCCTCCTCCCCCCCTCCTCCCCATCCACCTCCCCCCTCCTCCCCATCCTCCTCCCCATCCTCCTCCCCCCCTCCCCACTCTCCTCCCCCCCCACCTCCCCCCCTCCTCCCCCCCTCCTCCTCCCCCCCTCCCTCCTCCCCCCTCCTCCTCCCCCCCTCCCTCCCCCCCCTCCTCCCCCCCACCTCCTCCCCATCCTCCTCCCCCCTCCCTCCTCTCCCATCCTCCTCCCCCCTCCTCCTCCCCATCCTCCTCCCCCCTCCTCCCCATCCTCCTCCCCATCCTCCTCCCCCCTCCTCCCCCCTCCTCCCATCCTCCTCCCATCCTCCTCCCCCCCTCCTCCCCATCCTCCTCCCCATCCTCCTCCCCCCTCCTCCCCATCCTCCTCCCCCCCATCCTCCTCCCCCCCTCCTCCCCATCCTCCTCCCCCCCTCCTCCCCATCCTCCTCCCCCCCTCCTCCCCATCCTCCTCCCCCCCTCCTCCCCATCCTCCTCCCCCCCCTCCTCCCCATCCTCCTCCCCCTCCTCCTTCCCCCCTCCTCCTCCCCATCCTCCCCATCCTCCCCATCCTCCCCATCCTCCTCCTCATCCTCCCCTCCTCCCCCCATCCTCCCCTCCTCCCCCCCATCCTCCCCCCCCTCCTTCCCATCCTCCTTCCCCCATCCTCCTCCTCCCCCCTCCTCCTCCTCCCCCCCCCCTTCCTCCTCCTCCTCCTCCCCCCTTCCTCCTCCTCCTCCTCCCCCTCCTCCTCCTCCTCCCCCTCCTCCTCCTCCTCCCCCCTCCTCCTCCTCCCCCCTCCTCCTCCTCCTCCCCCCTCCTCCTCCCCCCATCCTCCTCCTCCCATCCTCCTCCTCCCCCCCCTCCTCCTCCTCCCCCCTCCTCCTCCTCCTCCTCCCCCTTCCTCCTCCTCCTCCTCCCCCTCCTCCTCCTCCTCCCCCCTCCTCCTCCTCCCCCCTCCTCCTCCTCCTCCCCCCTCCTCCTCCTCCCCCCTCCTCCTCCCCCCTCCTCCTCCTCCCCCCTCCTCCTCCTCCCCCCCCTCCTCCTCCTCCCCCCCCTCCTCCTCCTCCCCCTTCCTCCTCCTCCTCCTCCCCCCTCCTCCTCCCCCCTCCTCCTCCTCCTCCCCCCTCCTCCTCCTCCTCCTCCCCCCTCCTCCTCCTCTCCCCCCATCCTCCTCCCCCTCTCCTCCCCCCTCTTCCCCCCCTTCCTCCCCCCCTCTCCTCCCCCTCCCCCCCTCTCCTCCCCCTCCCCCCCTCTCCTTCCCTCTCCCCCTCTCCCCCCTCTTCCTCCTCCCCCCCACCCCTCCTCCTCCTTCCCCTCCTCCTTCCCCCTCCTCCTCCTCCCCCCCCCTCCCAAAGGCTGACAATGCTGCTCTGTGCCTGCGTGTGCACTTAGGGAAAGCGTTTTTTTCGCTCGCTAAGGCTGACGGGAAAGTGTTCCAGCGCCGCGCTGCTCTGTGCCACGCTGCTCTGCGCCGCGCTGCGCTGCGCTGCTCTGCGCCGCGCTGCTCTGCGCCGCGCTGCTCTGTGCCGTATCACGGGACTTGTTTCCAAAGCAGACCGTACCTTGCTGAAGTCTTCAAAGTCAAAGTACCGCACACCTTACACATGTGTTCCAGCACCGCAGAACCTTAGTGAGTTTAGAAGGCAAACCCAGGCGCAGGCATCCTGAGCCCGGCAACGATGTGCATCCTAAAAGTTTGGCACTTTCCCCGGGGTCTTGTGATGGGCTCAATTTGCCCGGCACAGAATTCCTGTTAAATCCGCCAGCGGTTTGCCGCGTGCGGGAAAGGAAAATGAGGATTCTAATAGGTTTCTAATTGCGGGTGTGCAGTGCAGGGCAGGGAGCAGCTTCCCACACACGGGGAGCTGGTTATCTCCTTCCTCTGTTCTTCGCTGTGAGACTGAAGCTCACAGCTGGTGAGCACAGAACGCGCTTAAAGGAGCTCTCCTGGTGACACCTTATGGTTTTTTAAATATATATATATTTGAAGCGGTTCAGCTCCGGAGACCCCCTGCTGCCCGAGGTCACTGGGCTGACAGTATTGTTGCGCAGTTTAAAGCTCCGCGTCACGTGGGCCAATAGGAAGACACAAGGGATGACTTTGCGGCTTCCTATTGGCCCACAGGATATGGCACTTAGGAACCTCCATATAGATCACCCCTCCCGGAGCTGAAATCAGTGCGGTTCAGCTCCGGAGACCCCCTGCTTTAGACCTATACAAATAAATGTAAAAAACACACATACAAAGAAGTGTTGCAGGAGCGCCTCTAAGTGCCTCAGTATGCCAGGCGCAGGGGGCGGAGATCCTATAGATCAGAGGTGGCCAACTCCAGTGCTCAAGGGCCACCAACAGGTCAGGTTTTCAGGATATCCCTGCTTCAGCACAGATGGCTCAATCAGTGGCTTAGTCGTTAATTGAGCACCTGTGCTGAAGCAGGGATATCCTGAAAACCTGACCTGTTTGTGGCCATTGACAACCGCAGTTGGCCAACCCCTGCTATAAATAGATCAACACACATACTAGATTTGAATCCCCTTGCTCCAGAATCCTCTGGCAGTGAAGTAGTTAATAATTTGCCTTCCCCCCTCCCCTTTGCTATCCTCAACACTTCCCTGTATTATTATTATTATTACTATTAGTATTATCTTTTACTTGTATGGCACCAACATATTCCACAGTGCAGTACAATGTGTACGAGAAAAGAGTATATACAGTATATATGTTAAGACAACTGAGACATTTGGGAAACAGTCTTCGTCTGTCGACGTGCCGGCTGGATGTATGTGGGTCTCGGTGCAGTGACGTGCCGGCTGGGATGTGTGTGGGGCTCGGTGCAGTGACGTGCCGGCTGGGATGTGTGTGGGGCTCGGTGCAGTGACGTGCCGGCTGGGATGTGTGTGGGCTCGGTGCAGTGACGTGCCGGCTGGGATGTGTGTGGGGCTCGGTGCAGTGACGTGCCGGCTGGGATGTGTGTGGGGCTCGGTGCAGTGACGTGCCGGCTGGGATGTGTGTGGGGCTCGGTGCAGTGACGTGCCGGCTGGGATGTGTGTGTGGGGCTCGGTGCAGTGACGTGCCGGCTGGGATGTGTGGGGGGCTCGGTGCAGTGACGTGCCGGCTGGGATGTGTGTGTGGGCTCGGTGCAGTGACGTGCCGGCTGGGATGTGTGTGTGGGGCTCGGTGCAGTGACGTGCCGGCTGGGATATGTGTGGGGCTCGTGCAGTGACGTGCCGGCTGGGATGTGTGTGGGGCTCGGTGCAGTGACGTGCCGGCTGGGATGTGTGTGGGGCTCGGTGCAGTGACGTGCCGGCTGGGATGTGTGTGGGGCTCGGTGCAGTGACGTGCCGGCTGGGATGTGTGTGGGGCTCGGTGCAGTGACGTGCCGGCTGGGATGTGTGTGTGGGGCTCGGTGCAGTGACGTGCCGGCTGGGATGTGTGTGGGGCTCGGTGCAGTGACGTGCCGGCTGGGATGTGTGTGGGGCTCGGTGCAGTGACGTGCCGGCTGGGATGTGTGTGGGGCTCGGTGCAGTGACGTGCCGGCTGGGATGTGTGTGGGGCTCGGTGCAGTGACGTGCCGGCTGGGATGTGTGTGGGGCTCGGTGCAGTGACGTGCCGGCTGGGATGTGTGTGGGGCTCGGTGCAGTGACGTGCCGGCTGGGATGTGTGTGGGGCTCGGTGCAGTGACGTGCCGGCTGGGAGTGTGTGGGGCTCGGTGCAGTGACGTGCCGGCTGGGATGTGTGTGGGGCTCGGTGCAGTGACGTGCCGGCTGGGATGTGTGTGGGGCTCGGTGCGGTGACGTGCCGGCTGGGATGTGTGTGGGGCTCGGTGCGGTGACGGGCCGGCTGGGATGTGTGTGTGGGGCTCGGTGCAGTGACGTGCCGGCTGGATGTGTGTGGGGCTCGTGCAGTGACGTGCCGGCTGGGATGTGTGTGGGGCTCGGTGCAGTGACGTGCCGGCTGGGATGTGTGTGTGGGGCTCGGTGCAGTGACGTGCCGGCTGGGATGTTTGTGGGGCTCGGTGCAGTGACGTGCCGGCTGGGATGTGTGTGTGGGGCTCGGTGCAGTGACGTGCCGGCTGGGATGTGTGTGGGGCTCGGTGCAGTGACGTGCCGGCTGGATGTGTGTGGGGCTCGGTGCAGTGACGTGCCGGCTGGGATGTGTGTGGGCTCAGTGCAGTGACGTGCGGCTGGGATGTGTGTGGGGCTCGGTGCAGTGACGTGCCGGCTGGGATGTTTGTGGGGCTCGGTGCAGTGACGTGCCGGCTGGGATGTGTGTGGGGCTCGGTGCAGTGACGTGCCGGCTGGGATGTTTGTGGGGCTCGGTGCAGTGACGTGCCGGCTGGGATGTATGTGGGCTCGGTGCAGTGACGTGCCGGCTGGGATGTGTGTGGGGCTCGGTGCAGTGACGTGCCGGCTGGGATGTGTGTGGGACTCGGTGCAGTGACGTGCCGGCTGGGATGTGTGTGGGGCTCGGTGCAGTGACGTGCCGGCTGGGATGTTTGTGGGGCTCGGTGCAGTGACGTGCCGGCTGGGATGTATGTGGGGCTCGGTGCAGTGACGTGCCGGCTGGGATGTGTGTGGGGCTCGGTGCAGTGACGGGCCGGCTGGGATGTGTGTGGGGCTCGGTGCAGTGACGTGCCGGCTGGATGTGTGTGGGGCTCGGTGCAGTGACGTGCCAGCTGGGATGTGTGTGTGGGGCTCGGTGCAGCGACGTGCCGGCTGGGATGTGTGTGTGGGGCTCGGTGCAGTGACGTGCCGGCTGGGATGTGTGTGTGGGGCTCGGTGCAGTGACGTGCCGGCTGGGATGTGTGTGGGGCTCGGTGCAGTGACGTGCCGGCTGGGATGTGTGTGGGCTCGGTGCAGTGACGTGCCGGCTGGGATGTGTGTGGGGCTCGGTGCGGTGATGTGCCGGCTGGGATGTGTGTGGGGCTCGGTGCGGTGATGTGCCGGCTGGGATGTATGTGGGGCTCGGTGCAGTGACGTGCCGGCTGGGATGTGTGTGGGGCTCGGTGCGGTGATGTGCCGGCTGGGATGTGTGTGGGCTCGGTGCAGTGACGTGCCAGCTGGGATGTGTGTGTGGGGCTCGGTGCAGTGACGTGCCGGCTGGGATGTGTGTGTGGGGCTCGGTGCAGTGACGTGCGGCTGGGATGTGTGTGTGGGCTCGGTGCAGTGACGTGCGGCTGGGATGTGTGTGGGGCTCGGTGCAGTGACGGGCGGCTGGGATGTGTGTGGGGCTCGGTGCAGTGACGTGCCGGCTGGGATGTGTGTGGGGCTCGGTGCAGTGACGGGCCGGCTGGGATGTGTGTGGGGCTCGGTGCAGTGACGTGCCGGCTGGGATGTGTGTGGGGCTCGGTGCAGTGACGGGCCGGCTGGGATGTGTGTGGGGCTCGGTGCAGTGACGTGCCGGCTGGGATGTTTGTGGGGCTCGGTGCAGTGACGTGCCGGCTGGGATGTGTGTGGGGCTCGGTGCAGTGACGGGCCGGCTGGGATGTGTGTGGGGCTCGGTGCAGTGACGTGCCGGCTGGGATGTTTGTGGGGCTCGGTGCAGTGACGTGCCGGCTGGGATGTATGTGGGCTCGGTGCAGTGACGTGCCGGCTGGGATGTGTGTGGGGCTCGGTGCAGTGACGTGCCGGCTGGGATGTGTGTGGGGCTCGGTGCAGTGACGTGCCGGCTGGGATGTGTGTGGGGCTCGGTGCAGTGACATGCCGGCTGGGATGTGTGTGGGGCTCGGTGCAGTGACGTGCCGGCTGGGATGTGTGTGGGGCTCGGTGCAGTGACGTGCCGGCTGGGATGTGTGTGGGGCTCGGTGCAGTGACGTGCCGGCTGGGATGTGTGTGGGGCTCGGTGCAGTGACGTGCCGGCTGGGATGTGTGTGGGGCTCGGTGCAGTGACGGGCCGGCTGGGATGTGTGTGGGGCTCGGTGCAGTGACGTGCCGGCTGGGATGTGTGTGGGGCTCGGTGCAGTGACGTGCCGGCTGGGATGTATGTGTGGGGCTCGGTGCTGTGACGTGCCGGCTGGGATGTGTGTGTGGGGCTCGGTGCAGTGACGTGCCGGCTGGGATGTGTGTGGGGCTCGGTGCAGTGACGTGCCGGCTGGGATGTGTGTGGGGCTCGGTGCAGTGACGTGCCGGCTGGGATGTGTGTGTGGGGCTCGGTGCAGCGACGTGCCAGCTGGGATGTGTGTGTGGGGCTCGGTGCAGTGACGTGCCGGCGGGGATGTGTGTGGGGCTCGGTGCAGTGACGTGCCGGCTGGGATGTGTGTGGGGCTCGGTGCAGTGACGGGCCGGCTGGGATGTGTGTGGGCTCGGTGCAGTGACGTGCCGGCTGGGATGTGTGTGGGGCTCGGTGCAGTGACGTGCCGGCTGGGATGTGTGTGGGGCTCGGTGCAGTGACGTGCCGGCTGGGATGTGTGTGGGGCTCGGTGCAGTGACGGGCCGGCTGGGATGTGTGTGTGGGGCTCGGTGCAGTGACGTGCCGGCTGGGATGTGTGTGGGGCTCGGTGCAGTGACGTGCCGGCTGGGATGTGTGTGGGGCTCGGTGCAGTGACGTGCCGGCTGGGATGTGTGTGGGGCTCGGTGCAGTGACGTGCCGGCTGGGATGTGTGTGTGGGGCTCGGTGCAGTGACGTGCCGGCTGGGATGTGTGTGGGGCTCGGTGCAGTTTCGTGCCGGCTGGGATGTGTGTGGGGCTCGGTGCAGTGACGTGCCGGCTGGGATGTTTGTGGGGCTCGGTGCAGTGACGGGCCGGCTGGGATGTGTGTGGGGCTCGGTGCAGTGACGTGCCGGCTGGGATGTGTGTGGGGCTCGGTGCAGTGACGTGCCGGCTGGGATGTGTGTGGGGCTCGGTGCAGTGACGTGCCGGCTGGGATGTGTGTGTGGGGCTCGGTGCAGTGACGTGCCGGCTGGGATGTGTGTGTGGGGCTCGGTGCAGTGACGGGCCGGCTGGGATGTGTGTGTGGGGCTCGGTGCAGTGACGTGCCGGCTGGGATGTGTGTGTGGGGCTCGGTGCAGTGACGTGCCGGCTGGGATGTGTGTGGGGCTCGGTGCAGTGACGGGCCGGCTGGGATGTGTGTGGGGCTCGGTGCAGTGACGTGCCGGCTGGGATGTGTGTGGGGCTCGGTGCAGTGACGGGCCGGCTGGGATGTTTGTGGGGCTCGGTGCAGTGACGTGCCGGCTGGGATGTGTGTGTGGGGCTCGGTGCAGTGACGTGCCGGCTGGGATGTGTGTGGGGCTCGGTGCAGTGACGTGCCGGCTGGGATGTGTGTGGGGCTCGGTGCAGTGACGTGCCGGCTGGGATGTGTGTGGGGCTCGGTGCAGTGACGTGCCGGCTGGGATGTGTGTGGGGCTCGGTGCAGTGACGTGCCGGCTGGGATGTGTGTGGGGCTCGGTGCAGTGACGTGCCGGCTGGGATGTTTGTGGGTCTCGGTGCAGTGACGTGCCGGCTGGGATGTGTGTGGGGCTCGGTGCAGTGACGTGCCGGCTGGGATGTGTGTGTGGGCTCGGTGCAGTGACGTGCCGGCTGGGATGTGTGTGGGGCTCGGTGCAGTGACGTGCCGGCTGGGATGTGTGTGGGGCTCGGTGCAGTGACGTGCCGGCTGGGATGTGTGTGGGGCTCGGTGCAGTGACGTGCCGGCTGGGATGTGTGTGGGGCTCGGTGCAGTGACGTGCCGGCTGGGATGTGTGTGTGGGGCTCGGTGCAGTGACGTGCCGGCTGGGATGTGTGTGGGGCTCGGTGCAGTGACGTGCCGGCTGGGATGTGTGTGGGGCTCGGTGCAGTGACGTGCCGGCTGGGATGTGTGTGTGGGGCTCGGTGCAGTGACGTGCCGGCTGGGATGTGTGTGGGGCTCGGTGCAGTGACGTGCCGGCTGGGATGTGTGTGTGGGCTCGGTGCAGTGACGTGCCGGCTGGGATGTGTGTGGGGCTCGGTGCAGTGACGTGCCGGCTGGGATGTGTGTGGGGCTCGGTGCAGTGACGTGCCGGCTGGGATGTTTGTGGGGCTCGGTGCAGTGACGTGCCGGCTGGGATGTGTGTGGGGCTCGGTGCAGTGACGTGCCGGCTGGGATGTGTGTGGGGCTCGGTGCGGTGACGTGCCGGCTGGGATGTGTGTGGGGCTCGGTGCGGTGACGGGCCGGCTGGGATGTGTGTGTGGGGCTCGGTGCAGTGACGTGCCGGCTGGGATGTGTGTGTGGGGCTCGGTGCAGTGACGTGCCGGCTGGGATGTGTGTGTGGGGCTCGGTGCAGTGACGTGCCGGCTGGGATGTGTGTGTGGGGCTCGGTGCAGTGACGTGCCAGCTGGGATGTGTGTGTGGGGCTCGGTGCAGTGACGTGCCGGCTGGGATGTGTGTGTGGGGCTCGGTGCAGTGACGTGCCGGCTGGGATGTGTGTGTGGGGCTCGGTGCAGTGACGTGCCGGCTGGGATGTGTGTGTGGGGCTCGGTGCAGTGACGTGCCGGCTGGGATGTGTGTGGGGCTCGGTGCAGTGACGTGCCGGCTGGGATGTGTGTGTGGGGCTCGGTGCAGTGACGTGCCGGCTGGGATGTGTGTGTGGGGCTCGGTGCAGTGACGTGCCGGCTGGGATGTGTGTGTGGGCTCGGTGCAGTGACGTGCCGGCTGGGATGTGTGTGTGGGGCTCGGTGCAGTGACGTGCCGGCTGGGATGTGTGTGGGGCTCGGTGCAGTGACGTGCCGGCTGGGATGTTTGTGGGGCTCGGTGCAGTGACGTGCCGGCTGGGATGTTTGTGGGCTCGGTGCAGTGACGTGCCGGCTGGGATGTGTGTGTGGGGCTCGGTGCAGTGACGTGCCGGCTGGATGTGTGTGGGGGCTCGTGCAGTGACGTGCCGGCTGGGATGTGTGTGGGGCTCGGTGCAGTGACGTGCCGGCTGGGATGTGTGTGTGGGGCTCGGTGCAGTGACGTGCCGGCTGGGATGTTTGTGGGGCTCGGTGCAGTGACGTGCCGGCTGGGATGTGTGTGGGCTCGGTGCAGTGACGTGCCGCCTGGGATGTGTGTGTGGGGCTCGGTGCAGTGACGTGCCGGCTGGGATGTATGTGGGGCTCGGTGCAGTGACGTGCCGGCTGGGATGTATGTGGGGCTCGGTGCAGTGACGTGCCGGCTGGGATGTTTGTGGGCTCGGTGCAGTGACGTGCCGGCTGGGATGTTTGTGGGGCTCGGTGCAGTGACGTGCCGGCTGGGATGTGTGTGGGGCTCGGTGCAGTGACGTGCCGGCTGGGATGTTTGTGGGCTCGGTGCAGTGACGTGCCGGCTGGGATGTGTGTGGGGCTCGGTGCAGTGACGTGCGGCTGGGATGTATGTGTGGGGCTCGTGCAGCGACGTGCCGGCTGGATGTGTGTGGGGCTCGGTGCAGTGACGTGCCGGCTGGGATGTGTGTGGGCTCGGTGCAGTGACGTGCCGGCTGGGATGTGTGTGGGGCTCGGTGCAGTGACATGCCGGCTGGGATGTGTGTGGGCTCGGTGCAGTGACGTGCCGGCTGGGATGTGTGTGGGGCTCGGTGCAGTGACGTGCCGGCTGGGATGTGTGTGTGGGGCTCGGTGCAGTGACGGGCCGGCTGGGATGTGTGTGGGGCTCGTGCAGTGACGTGCCGGCTGGGATGTGTGTGTGGGGCTCGGTGCAGTGACGTGCCGGCTGGGATGTGTGTGGGGCTCGGTGCAGTGACGTGCCGGCTGGGATGTGTGTGGGCTCGGTGCAGTGACGTGCCGGCTGGGATGTGTGTGGGGCTCGGTGCAGTGACGTGCCGGCTGGGATGTGTGTGGGGCTCGGTGCAGTGACGTGCCAGCTGGGATGTGTGTGTGGGGCTCGGTGCAGTGACGTGCCGGCTGGGATGTGTGTGGTCTCGGTGCAGTGACGTGCCGGCTGGGATGTATGTGTGGGGCTCGGTGCAGTGACGTGCCGGCTGGGATGTGTGTGGGGCTCGGTGCAGTGACGTGCCGGCTGGGATGTGTGTGGGGCTCGGTGCAGTGACGGCCCGGCTGGGATGTGTGTGGGGCTCGGTGCAGTGACGTGCCGGCTGGGATGTGTGTGGGGCTCGGTAGCAGTGACGTGCCGGCTGATGTGTGTGGGCCTGTGCTTGTGGCGGGCTCGGTGCAGTGACGTGCGGCTGGGATGTGTGTGGGGCTCGGTGCAGTGACGGGCCGGCTGGGATGTGTGTGGGGCTCGGTGCAGTGACGTGCCGGCTGGGATGTATGTGGGGCTCGGTGCAGTGACGTGCCGGCTGGGATGTGTATGTGGGGCTCGGTGCAGTGACGTGCCGGCTGGGATGTGTGTGGGGCTCGGTGCAGTGACGTGCCGGCTGGGATGTGTGTGGGGCTCGGTGCGGTGACGTGCCGGCTGGGATGTGTGTGGGGCTCGGTGCAGTGACGTGCCGGCTGGGATGTGTGTGGGGCTCGGTGCGGTGACGGGCCGGCTGGGATGTGTGTGTGGGGCTCGGTGCAGTGACGTGCCGGCTGGGATGTGTGTGGGGCTCGGTGCAGTGACGTGCCGGCTGGGATGTGTGTGTGGGGCTCGGTGCGGTGACGTGCCGGCTGGGATGTGTGTGGGGCTCGGTGCAGTGACGTGCCGGCTGGGATGTGTGTGGGGCTCGGTGCAGTGACGTGCCGGCTGGGATGTGTGTGGGGCTCGGTGCAGTGACGTGCCGGCTGGGATGTGTGTGGGGCTCGGTGCAGTGACGTGCCGGCTGGGATGTGTGTGGGGCTCGGTGCAGTGACGGGCCGGCTGGGATGTGTGTGGGGCTCGGTGCAGCGATGTGCCGGCTGGGATGTGTGTGGGGCTCGGTGCAGTGACGTGCCGGCTGGGATGTGTGTGGGGCTCGGTGCAGTGACGTGCCGGCTGGGATGTGTGTGGGGCTCGGTGCAGTGACGTGCCGGCTGGGATGTTTGTGGGGCTCGGTGCAGTGACGTGCCGGCTGGGATGTGTGTGGGGCTCGGTGCGGTGACGGGCCGGCTGGGATGTGTGTGGGGCTCGGTGCAGTGACGGGCCGGCTGGGATGTGTGTGTGGGGCTCGGTGCAGCGACGTGCCGGCTGGGATGTGTGTGGGGCTCGGTGCAGTGACGTGCCGGCTGGGATGTATGTGTGGGGCTCGGTGCAGTGACGTGCCGGCTGGGATGTGTGTGGGGCTCGGTGCAGTGACGTGCCGGCTGGGATGTGTGTGGGGCTCGGTGCAGTGACGTGCCGGCTGGGATGTGTGTGGGGCTCGGTGCAGTGACGTGCCGGCTGGGATGTGTGTGTGGGGCTCGGTGCAGTGACGTGCCGGCTGGGATGTGTGTGGGGCTCGGTGCAGTGACGTGCCGGCTGGGATGTGTGTGGGGCTCGGTGCAGTGACGTGCCGGCTGGGATGTGTGTGGGGCTCGGTGCAGTGACGTGCCGGCTGGGATGTGTGTGGGGCTCGGTGCAGTGACGTGCCGGCTGGGATGTTTGTGAGGCTCGGTGCAGTGACGTGCCGGCTGGGATGTGTGTGGGGCTCGGTGCAGTGACGTGCCGGCTGGGATGTTTGTGAGGCTCGGTGCAGTGACGTGCCGGCTGGGATGTGTGTGTGGGGCTCGGTGCAGTGACGTGCCGGCTGGGATGTGTGTGGGGCTCGGTGCAGTGACGTGCCGGCTGGGATGTTTGTGGGGCTCGGTGCAGTGACGGGCCGGCTGGGATGTGTGTGGGGCTCGGTGCAGTGACGTGCCGGCTGGGATGTGTGTGGGGCTCGGTGCAGTGACGTGCCGGCTGGGATGTGTATGTGGGGCTCGGTGCAGTGACGTGCCGGCTGGGATGTGTGTGGGGCTCGGAGCAGTGACGTGCCGGCTGGGATGTGTGTGGGGCTCGGTGCAGTGACGTGCCGGCTGGGATGTGTGTGGGGCTCGGTGCAGTGACGTGCCGGCTGGGATGTGTGTGGGGCTCGGTGCAGTGACGTGCCGGCTGGGATGTGTGTGGGGCTCGGTGCAGTGACGTGCCGGCTGGGATGTGTGTGGGGCTCGGTGCAGTGACGTGCCGGCTGGGATGTGTGTGGGGCTCGGTGCAGTGACGTGCCGGCTGGGATGTGTGTGGGGCTCGGTGCAGTGACGGGCCGGCTGGGATGTGTGTGGGGCTCGGTGCGGTGACGTGCCGGCTGGGATGTTTGTGGGTCTCGGTGCAGTGACGTGCCGGCTGGGATGTGTGTGGGGCTCGGTGCAGTGACGTGCCGGCTGGGATGTGTGTGGGGCTCGGTGCAGTGACGTGCCGGCTGGGATGTTTGTGGGGCTCGGTGCAGTGATGGGCCGGCTGGGATGTGTGTGGGGCTCGGTGCAGTGACGTGCCGGCTGGGATGTGTGTGGGGCTCGGTGCAGTGACGTGCCGGCTGGGATGTATGTGTGGGGCTCGGTGCAGTGACGTGCCGGCTGGGATGTGTGTGGGGCTCGGTGCAGTGACGTGCCGGCTGGGATGTGTGTGGGGCTCGGTGCAGTGACGTGCCGGCTGGGATGTGTGTGGGGCTCGGTGCAGTGACGTGCCGGCTGGGATGTGTGTGTGGGGCTCGGTGCAGTGACGTGCCGGCTGGGATGTGTGTGGGGCTCGGTGCAGTGACGTGCCGGCTGGGATGTGTGTGGGGCTCGGTGCAGTGACGTGCCGGCTGGGATGTGTGTGGGGCTCGGTGCAGTGACGTGCCGGCTGGGATGTGTGTGGGGCTCGGTGCAGTGACGTGCCGGCTGGGATGTTTGTGAGGCTCGGTGCAGTGACGTGCCGGCTGGGATGTGTGTGGGGCTCGGTGCAGTGACGTGCCGGCTGGGATGTTTGTGAGGCTCGGTGCAGTGACGTGCCGGCTGGGATGTGTGTGTGGGGCTCGGTGCAGTGACGTGCCGGCTGGGATGTGTGTGGGGCTCGGTGCAGTGACGTGCCGGCTGGGATGTTTGTGGGGCTCGGTGCAGTGACGGGCCGGCTGGGATGTGTGTGGGGCTCGGTGCAGTGACGTGCCGGCTGGGATGTGTGTGGGGCTCGGTGCAGTGACGTGCCGGCTGGGATGTGTATGTGGGGCTCGGTGCAGTGACGTGCCGGCTGGGATGTGTGTGGGGCTCGGAGCAGTGACGTGCCGGCTGGGATGTGTGTGGGGCTCGGTGCAGTGACGTGCCGGCTGGGATGTGTGTGGGGCTCGGTGCAGTGACGTGCCGGCTGGGATGTGTGTGGGGCTCGGTGCAGTGACGTGCCGGCTGGGATGTGTGTGGGGCTCGGTGCAGTGACGTGCCGGCTGGGATGTGTGTGGGGCTCGGTGCAGTGACGTGCCGGCTGGGATGTGTGTGGGGCTCGGTGCAGTGACGTGCCGGCTGGGATGTGTGTGGGGCTCGGTGCAGTGACGGGCCGGCTGGGATGTGTGTGGGGCTCGGTGCGGTGACGTGCCGGCTGGGATGTTTGTGGGTCTCGGTGCAGTGACGTGCCGGCTGGGATGTGTGTGGGGCTCGGTGCAGTGACGTGCCGGCTGGGATGTGTGTGGGGCTCGGTGCAGTGACGTGCCGGCTGGGATGTTTGTGGGGCTCGGTGCAGTGATGGGCCGGCTGGGATGTGTGTGGGGCTCGGTGCAGTGACGTGCCGGCTGGGATGTGTGTGTGGGGCTCGGTGCGGTGACGGGCCGGCTGGGATGTGTGTGGGGCTCGGTGCAGTGACGGGCCGGCTGGGATGTGTGTGTGGGGCTCGGTGCAGTGACTTGCCGGCTGGGATGTTTGTGGGTCTCGGTGCAGTGACGTGCCGGCTGGGATGTGTGTGGGGCTCGGTGCAGTGACGTGCCGGCTGGGATGTGTGTGGGGCTCGGTGCAGTGACGTGCCGGCTGGGATGTGTGTGGGGCTCGGTGCAGTGACGTGCCGGCTGGGATGTGTGTGTGGGGCTCGGTGCGGTGACGGGCCGGCTGGGATGTGTGTGGGGCTCGGTGCAGTGACGTGCCGGCTGGGATGTATGTGTGGGGCTCGGTGCAGTGACGTGCCGGCTGGGATGTGTGTGGGGCTCGGTGCAGTGACGTGCCGGCTGGGATGTTTGTGGGTCTCGGTGCAGTGACGTGCCGGCTGGGATGTGTGTGTGGGGCTCGGTGCGGTGACGTGCCGGCTGGGATGTATGTGGGTCTCGGTGCAGTGACGTGCCGGCTGGGATGTGTGTGGGGCTCGGTGCAGTGACGTGCCGGCTGGGATGTGTGTGGGGCTCGGTGCAGTGACGTGCCGGCTGGGATGTGTGTGGGGCTCGGTGCAGTGACGTGCCGGCTGGGATGTGTGTGGGGCTCGGTGCAGTGACATGCCGGCTGGGATGTGTGTGTGGGGCTCGGTGCAGTGACGGGCCGGCTGGGATGTGTGTGTGGGGCTCGGTGCAGTGACGTGCCGGCTGGGATGTGTGTGTGGGGCTCGGTGCAGTGACGTGCCGGCTGGGATGTGTGTGGGGGGCTCGGTGCAGTGACGTGCCGGCTGGGATGTGTGTGTGGGGCTCGGTGCAGTGACGTGCCGGCTGGGATGTGTGTGGGGCTCGGTGCAGTGACGGGCCGGCTGGGATGTGTGTGGGGCTCGGTGCAGTGACGTGCCGGCTGGGATGTGTGTGGGGCTCGGTGCAGTGACGTGCCGGCTGGGATGTGTGTGTGGGGCTCGGTGCAGTGACGTGCCGGCTGGGATGTGTGTGGGGCTCGGTGCAGTGACGTGCCGGCTGGGATGTGTGTGGGGCTCGGTGCAGTGACGTGCCGGCTGGGATGTGTGTGGGGCTCGGTGCAGTGACGTGCCGGCTGGGATGTGTGTGGGGCTCGGTGCAGTGACGTGCCGGCTGGGATGTGTGTGTGGGGCTCGGTGCAGTGACGGGCCAGCTGGGATGTGTGTGTGGGGCTCGGTGCAGTGACGTGCCGGCTGGGATGTGTGTGGGGCTCGGTGCAGTGACGTGCCGGCTGGGATGTGTGTGGGGCTCGGTGCAGTGACGTGCCGGCTGGGATGTGTGTGGGGCTCGGTGCAGTGACGGGCCGGCTGGGATGTTTGTGGGGCTCGGTGCAGTGACGTGCCGGCTGGGATGTGTGTGGGGCTCGGTGCAGTGACGTGCCGGCTGGGATGTGTGTGAGGCTCGGTGCAGTGACGTGCCGGCTGGGATGTGTGTGGGGCTCGGTGCAGTGACGTGCCGGCTGGGATGTGTGTGGGGTTCGGTGCAGTGACGTGCCGGCTGGGATGTGTGTGGGGCTCGGTGCAGTGACGTGCCGGCTGGGATGTGTGTGTGGGGCTCGGTGCAGTGACGTGCCGGCTGGGATGTGTGTGGGGCTCGGTGCAGTGACGTGCCGGCTGGGATGTGTGTGGGGCTCGGTGCAGTGACGTGCCGGCTGGGATGTGTGTGGGGCTCGGTGCAGTGACGTGCCGGCTGGGATGTGTGTGGGGCTCGGTGCAGTGACGTGCCGGCTGGGATGTTTGTGGGGCTCGGTGCGGTGACGTGCCGGCTGGGATGTGTGTGGGGCTCGGTGCAGTTTCGTGCCGGCTGGGATGTTTGTGGGGCTCGGTGCAGTGACGTGCCGGCTGGGATGTGTGTGGGGCTCGGTGCAGTGACGTGCCGGCTGGGATGTGTGTGGGGCTCGGTGCAGTGACGTGCCGGCTGGGATGTGTGTGTGGGGCTCGGTGCAGTGACGTGCCGGCTGGGATGTGTGTGGGGCTCGGTGCAGTGACATGCCGGCTGGGATGTGTGTGGGGCTCGGTGCAGCGACGTGCCGGCTGGGATGTGTGTGTGGGGCTCGGTGCAGTGACGTGCCGGCTGGGATGTATGTGTGGGGCTCGGTGCAGTGACGTGCCGGCTGGGATGTGTGTGTGGGGCTCGGTGCAGTGACGTGCCGGCTGGGATGTGTGTGGGGCTCGGTGCAGTGACGTGCCGGCTGGGATGTGTGTGGGGCTCGGTGCAGTGACGTGCCGGCTGGGATGTGTGTGGGGCTCGGTGCAGTGACGGGCCGGCTGGGATGTGTGTGGGGCTCGGTGCAGTGACGTGCCGGCTGGGATGTGTGTGGGGCTCGGTGCAGTGACGTGCCGGCTGGGATGTATGTGGGGCTCGGTGCAGTGACGTGCCGGCTGGGATGTGTGTGGGGCTCGGTGCAGTGACGTGCTGGCTGGGATGTGTGTGGGGCTCGGTGCAGTGACGGGCCGGCTGGGATGTGTGTGGGGCTCGGTGCAGTGACGTGCCGGCTGGGATGTGTGTGTGGGGCTCGGTGCAGTGACGTGCCGGCTGGGATGTGTGTGGGGCTCGGTGCAGTGACGTGCCGGCTGGGATGTATGTGTGGGGCTCGGTGCAGTGACGTGCCGGCTGGGATGTGTGTGGGGCTCGGTGCAGTGACGTGCCGGCTGGGATGTATGTGGGGCTCGGTGCAGTGACGTGCCGGCTGGGATGTGTGTGGGGCTCGGTGCAGTGACGTGCCGGCTGGGATGTTTGTGGGGCTCGGTGCAGTGACGTGCCGGCTGGGATGTGTGTGGGGCTCGGTGCAGTGACGTGCCGGCTGGGATGTGTGTGGGGCTCGGTGCAGTGACGTGCCGGCTGGGATGTGTGTGGGTCTCGGTGCAGTGACGTGCCGGCTGGGATGTGTGTGGGGCTCGGTGCAGTTACGTGCCGGCTGGGATGTATGTGGGGCTCGGTGCAGTGACGTGCCGGCTGGGATGTGTGTGGGGCTCGGTGCAGTGACGTGCCGGCTGGGATGTGTGTGGGGCTCGGTGCAGTGACGTGCCGGCTGGGATGTATGTGGGGCTCAGTGCAGTGACGTGCCGGCTGGGATGTGTGTGGGGCTCGGTGCAGTGACGTGCCGGCTGGGATGTTTGTGGGGCTCGGTGCAGTGACGTGCCGGCTGGGATGTTTGTGGGGCTCGGTGCAGTGACGTGCCGGGCCTCGGCTCTTACCTTCTCCGACGGCATTTGGCAGCAGGCGGCATCTCCGCCTGCATGCTCCTGTCATTATGGCTCCGCAGCCGTCAAGTGGACTTGCGTTGCCATGACCATGAGGTGTCATGTGGTGTCACGTTGTCATGGCAACGTGACGCCATTTGAGGTCACGAGGGCCATAAGGAAGGAGGGAGATGCCGGGAGGAGACAAGATGCTTGGAGGAGAGTTACAGACGCCCCCCGCTCTCCCTCCGGCAATCAGGTTAATTGCTGTGGGGGAGAGCGCGGAGCCTCTGTAACTGTTGGGCTCAATGCAGTGGCACCGACTGCACCGCCATCACGCCGGCCCTGTCTCCCAAGTGACTGGCACTGCGGCCACTAGGCCACACTTTTTCCATTGGATTTCCGGAACGTGTCTCTGTTTGGTTCCCAGGGTCTATTCAGCAATGGAGCGGTGGCTGATAATGTTTGAGAAGGTGTTGCATGACTTTCGCCATCATGCGAACGGCAGAGGAGGGAGTCCTCTTCTCTTCCTGCTCTGGGGAGACCACATTCAGCGTGATCACCCCTACAAAACGGGCTTAAAACCCATGACTAACTAACATCATGAGGCGCCAGTCCCTATGGATACATCATGAGGCACTCTAAGGGTTAATGCACCTTTTGCTTAGTGTCACTGCACCATTAATTTGACTCCCAAACAGCTGCAATGGCATACAGATGTAGCCCTCGTAGCACAACCGCGTAGCACAACCGCGGCAGACACTATACCCAACGTCACCGACCGAAGCTTCTTTGACCGCAGTGCCGGAGACAGCACGTGTTACTACACCCGTAGCCGGGCTTCTGTGCAGTCCCATGGATGCGCAGCATCCGCGATACCAGATAGCAATCGGCTGATTGGCATTCGCAACGGCGCCGAACCTGAGCCGAGTTGATAAGCTGGATTTGTTTCACTTTCCCTCGGCCCCGAACGATGCGCAGGACGGAGCTGATAAGATGTAATCGCCACGATTGTTCCGGGCCCGGCAGAGACAGTCTACAGGGGTATTATTAAAGCCGTTTGTACTGGATGCAAAATTAGCCGGCTTGTAATCCTGTGCAGATAATGGGAGTTAGACCGGCTTAATACGAGATAGGGTGCAAAAAGAAACATGGCAGGGGTGGGTATTAGAGGCCCCGGGGGTGAACTTTTGAGGTTATCCTATCTTGTATGAAACGGTACAGCCAGCGCATTTCATTAACGCCTTCACTGACAGAGAGGCCAGCGTGGCTGCTTCCTCTGGCAGTGAAATGGTTAACAGTGGCTACCCCGCAGCGTAATTTAAACGCTGCCGCACATGTGCCCAGTGGTCAAAGTGCCAGCAAATGTGGTACTGTGCCCCATTAAATAAAAATACAGCCATCGGCATTCATTACACATTAGGGCAAAGCTGTATTTTAGAGAGACGCTGAGCTGTAAGATAGAAGGCGTCTAAAACAAAACAGTCCCGTTTTTCTTTAAAAGAGGAAAAAAACTGGGGAGTTTGGAAATGAAAAAAATAAAATAAACAGTGGCGCTGTGGATATTAGCAGTTCCCCGCAGTTTAACCACTTGTGTATAAAGCCACTTTGGCATCAAAAGGGTTACACGCACATCTTCAGCGATGTCCCTGCATTTTTGTCTCTCCCTATTGTAAGCTGCTTTTGTTAAAATATTTTTTTTTGTTTTTAAAGTGCTACATTATGTGCAAAGATGCTGATTCCCGACCATTACCGCTATAACCAGTCAAACAGCCTATTTGTATTTCTAAGGACCCTATTCCACTGACGGCGGATGTGTGCAGGAAAATACCATTTCCAGTCTTAGCCCGTGCATTACTACTGCAAGGTAATAACATTGTTCCCACTGAAACTCACCCGATCCATCTCTCTGATCATTGCCACGCTCATTAGATATTGCCTTGATTTTGTTGGCAATTGAGAGCGGAGGGAACGGCACAGAGTGAAATAAAACTCAAATATTACATCTCTTGGAAGAAATGTTCAAAATCACTTTCTGTAAAAAAAAAAAATTTAAAAAAGAAGCCATTCTCACGGAAACCCACGATTTAACGCCTTTAGTTCTCCCCTTTATCTACTTTTTTTTGTCTTTTGCTGCATTATTGATATGGGAATGGCTGTAATTAACGGCGCAAACGATCAGTTATTTATGATGCAAATCAGAATGGTGAATCACTTGTGGGAACTCATTATTATGCAAATGAGAGGGTGGGGTTAATGGACCATAGGGTCTCAAGACAGGCAGGCTGGTTTGGGAATGAAATGTTTGACATGTATAACCTCGGTAGTGATAGAACAGGCTGCACAAGGGTTAATATTATTTATTTATCAAATGTTTTACCAGGGAGTAATACATTGAGTGTTACCTCTCGTTTTCACGTATGTCCTGGGAACAGAGTTATGATAACAAATACATGGTTACTAGTATATGGTTACATGAAATGAACAGGGCTATACATTATACATAAAGACATTGCATGCACAGTTAAAGATAATATATGGCAGTAGTTTACTTGTGTATAGTACTGCACCACTGTCAATGCTTTAAACATGTTGGGAACACGGATATACATTGTATCTTATCTATGTCCTAAAACGTAGTCTCATTTTCTATTAATAGAGGTACGGAGAGATCGAGTGACATGTCCAACGCCACAAAACGCTGGAATCAGCAGTCACCCACTTCAAAGGCTAGTACTTTAGCTACAACATAGATTATTTCCCTAGACATGATTAACACCCAAACTGCCAACCCATTTTCAGTGGGATGAAGGTTACAGGGAATGATACTCCCTAAAGGCAATCACGACACCTTCCCGCTAACAAGAAATTATTTGTCCCCACAGACGTTCAACGGATCCCCTCTCCAATAATTCCCTTTGCTTCATAGACTTTCAGAGGATCCTCTCCACAAGAAATGATTTGTCTCGATGGACTGTCCTGGAATCCCCTACACAGTATCCAGAGCTAAATGAAACCTTCCGTGCCAGAGATTCAAATGGTTACAAGTTCTAGAGATGGATTCACTCTCAGTTTCCAGAAGACGGTACACCTTGCAGCATCCAAGTGACGAGCACACGACTTGCGCTGCCCTAAAAATGACCGTACGTGATCGAATCGTTACAGTCATCATCTTTAATCATTTGCTGTCAAGGGAGAGAGCAATACATCAAAACCTAGTACTGTGCCTATCTGCAGCAGCAAAGGAGTTAAGAAAAAGCCAGAGGCTCCCCCCTACCCATAAGCTACTGTGTGAAATTCAGGATGGCTGCAGTTGGGTTCCTGCTCATTAGTACCAGCTGGACACTCTGCTCTCCAGTTCTCCTTCCACAAGAACATTGTAGTGGAGTTGGCGGTGCTGCGAGGCAGAGTCACCTGAGCAGTCAGCAGTTGGGAGGTGTGCCAGGTACTCGTGTTATGGATTTTTGACCCAGTCAGGTGCAGCAATATCAGTATCCACGGTGTGTTAATGGTCTGGAAGACGGGGACAGAGCAGCGATGCAGAGACTCACACTCTTTATAACGTATGGTGCTGACTGCAAATAGGCAAGAAATTCAACGCTGACTGGTGATCCCTTATTGCTGTTTCACCTTCTGGCCTTACTGCCCCAATCCTCACAATTAGAGATGGGCACATTTTTGGGGCAGATTTGGATCCGCCTTGGACCGGACAGTTCCTTTGGTCCATGAATCAGACTCAAAAAGTGCGATTTCTCTCTTTTTTTAAAAAAAATCATGACAATACAATCCGCGGATTCCGCAATCCGTTGGATTTTTACCAATCCGTGGATTGAGCAAGCCACTGGTGGATTTTAAGAACTCACCAGCGGATTGTATCCAACGGCGGTTTTGGATTCATCCGCACGGATTGAAATTGGAACAAAACAGCCGACGGATTTTATACCGCGGAACAGATTTTGAATGGAAAGCTCGGGAAATTCCGTGCGACGGATATAGACCGTGTCACCCATTTCTACTTACAATTCAATGGGACACAGTTAGAGGGGAAAAACGCAATAAGAGAATGTAGCCTTATTGTTGCCTATCCTTAGCATTAAGCTGACAGAGACACATACATGCCAGAGAACCGGACCAACTTGTACAACAAGAGATGTATAGCAAGGAGCGCATCAAAAGAAGAGAAATACAAGCGTACTTCACACATGTTCACTGATGCAAACCTACATCCAGGTCACCATAAGACGATGATCCAGTCCTGATTTCTATAGGCACCACTCTCCACAGGTGTGCAAGCTCTGGCTCAGAATCTCTGGTTACACGGACTCAAGCGGGCATTACGTTAGTTTATTGCAGTAGTGGCCAACACCAGTTCTCAAGTGCCCCCAACAGGTCAGGTTTGAAGGATATCCCTGCTTCAGCACAGGTGGCTCAACCAGTGGCTCAGTCAACTGGTTGTGTATAGATACACAGCACTGGCTCACCTTTAACTATGAAGTCCAGTTTCTGAATGTTACATATTGAGTTACAACAATAGGGGAGGCGCATGCTCAGCTCAGTGACAGAGAGGGATGCTACAGCATGTTCTGCCTTCTTAACATCACCGCCTGACGGGGTTTCATGCGCCTGTCTCAGTATGCGGTACCTTCCCAGAGCTGAGGATATGCATGAACTGCATATTTTACAGCAGTAAAATGACATGTATCACAGTCTACAGAAAACACTGGATCCAACTTATAATCTTACAAAATAATGGACATATAAAGTGAGCCCCTGCTATGATGTCACAGTAACATATGCAATTTAGTATAAGCAAAGATCATTTCAGGAATAAAACACTTTATTTTTATATACGAATACATACTTAAAATAGAAGTAGCGATACATTCCCTACACACCACTCATCATGTATCGAATTAGTCATTGATCTTCAATCTGTTCTAATTGGCCGAATGTTCTGAGCTTCAACCAATGGGAGAGAGGTGGTGGAACGCGCAGGCAGATATAGGTACAATAGGTGCCAATGGTATTAATAGGTACAGGGCACAAACAATAGGTACAGTACCTGCTAAATAGGTACAATTGGAGGAATTGTCACCTTCCTGTAGCAGTCCTGAGCTCCCATGTTACACAGCGCTGATTACACTGTGTGATCGGGAAGGCGAAGGGTCATTTATAACACACAATCCAATACATGTAGCTGCCTTGCGGATTACAACTGATCTTGCTCTCCTGACAATGTAAATAACCTTGAGAAGTGTTCCACTCATTTCTACCCCTCGGGGAATCTTTTTTTTTCACATCTCTCTCCTGGCAAATCATGTTTAACAAAATGACCCAGCGCACACGCGATCCACGGACTGATCCGCAGCACGTCCTCCCGAAGGACTCTGAAAAACGGAAATGGAATATTTCCTTGTAGTTCAGGCTATTGGATAAAGGTGTCTTTTTCTGGCATTATCACGCTGATAAAAAGATATAACCACTTCAGGACTTATCTGAGCCTTTTTAGGGGCAACGCTAACAAACAAAAAAATAATGGAATGGTTGTAATACGAAGGGATATTCTGCTGCCAAGTTCCTGCAAAACTGGTACAAAAATAAGGTTTATCAGAGGGAGAAATGGAATCTGTGCTCCTTGATAAATCTGGTGCAGTTTTCTGCTGGCCCAGAGACCCCGTCAGCCAAACCCGGCTTATACCAGGAGTTGTATGTATGTCTTTATTTATATAGCGCCATTATGGTACATAGCGCTTCACAGCAGTAATATACATGACAATCATATAAATAATAAATAAAATAAATAACACATAAAGGGAATAAGTGCTTCAGACATAAAAGTAACATTTAGGAAAAGGAGTCCCTGCTCCGAAGAGCTTACAATCTAATTTGTTGGTAGGAAGAACGCACAGAGACAGTAGGAGGGTGTTCTGGTACGTGCGTCTGCAGGGGGCCAAGGTTAATGTATGAGGTGTTATTTACCAGCCATCGAGCCACTCATATGCTTCCTTAAGCAGGTGTGTTTTGAGGTGGGTCTTAAATGTGGATAGAGAGGGTGCTAGTCGGGTATTGAGGGGAAGGGCATTCCATAGATACGGAGCAGTCAGTGAGGAGGGTTTAAGGCGGGAGAGGGCTTTAGATACAAAGGGGGTAGAGAAAAGACATCCTTGAGCGGAACACAAGTCTGGATGGTGCATAGCGAGAAATTAGGGCTGAGATGTAAGGAGGGGCAGAGGAGTGTAAAGCTTTAAAAGTGAGGAGGAGAATTGAGTGTGAGATACGGGCATTGATAGGAAGCCAGGAGAGGGATTTCAGCAGGGGAGACGCCGAGACAGATTTAGGAAAGAGTTGGGCCGTGATCGTCCATCCGGCTGGGACGACCTCCGCTGCCCGCTCAACAGCCCGGGGGCTCCGTTCAACACCCCTTGGTCACGTAAATGCTGTTGACGGGACTCTCACACCTTGTCACATATGGTGTCAGTAAGAGGAGTCACATGATACACATATTATAAAGGGATGTATTTGACTTAGTGTCTGCCATCTTGTGTCTCCTTTTGAATACACCCTAAATGCCACCAGGTCAGATATAGAATGCATGGGTTAACAATCTGCGTTAATGATGCTGCAGTTTCCCAAGATTTGACAGCCATTTTGTTTCCCCTGAGGGAGATTTAAACCAGGTAACTTCACCACTAAGTATCTTGGGAACACGGAGGTCCCGGTGCTGAAAACAGTGGCGCTTGACTCATGGGAATTCTCAGTTCACACCCTGTAAAATGTGGACTAAGAAACAAGTAGGGGGAGCTGGTTCTTCAACTCGGATCAGTACCAGAACCCCAAATACAGGAATGGCCAACTCCAGCCCTCAAGGGCCACCGACAGGTCAGGTTTTGAGAATATCCCTGCTTCAGCACAGGTGGCTCAATCAGTGGCCTGATTGAGCCACCTGTGCTAGCTGAAGGAAGGATATCCTTAAAACCTGACCTGTCGGTGGCCCTTGAGGGCTGGAGTTGGCCACCCTTGCCCTAATGCATTCCTGACCAATATAAGGCCGCAATTATACTGGGCGGAACAAACTAATGAATACCAATGAAGGCGTCCATGGTGAGTGCCATCAAAATGCCGTGCCTCTATGAGGCAGGCCATAGATCGCACGCGCAATGAGAAGCGTCCGCGATCCAGGAGGAGACAAATAAATTTGTCTCTGTCACGCAATGGCCGGGTCATGTGACCGGTTTGCCCAATGAGGGCGGACCAGCTCCGTGATGTCACAGCCACGCCCCCGACACACCTCCCCATCGATCTACCTACAGGACAAAAATCCCTCCTGCTGTAAGCGTGCATGATGCCGCGCGAACGCTCGCGCGCGCACTAGCCATAGACGCGGCCTTAAACTGATCGAGGTTGATACATAGTGTGGAGATTGTTTATTTGTTTTAGATTGTCAGAGAACTGTGTCTATCCCAACTCCCATTTCCTACAATTACATAGTTACAGAGTTACACACTACCCACACACACAACTCCAGTGCAGGGACACACTACCCACACACACAACTCCAGTGCAGGGCTTTTCCACTGGCCTGGACCTGGCCTCTGGACTCTGCTCCTGCTAATTTCAGACTAGTTTCTTAGGCAGCTCAGTGCAGTTGTTGACACTGAAACTCACTTGAAAGTTAGGATCATATCAATATGTATGGGGCAAAATGTTACAATATAATATGCATTTAAATGCATCTTAAAATGACATTACAATAATCTTGTGGCAATTCTAAGTGTTTTCTGACCTGGGCAGTCGGAGATGAAGAGACCTGCAGTGACCTGTGTTTCAGAGGAGGCAAGAGGTCATCATTCTGACTGGAAATGGCCAAGCCTGGGACATGAAGAGTCTGGGAAAGAGCTAGCAGAATAAATACAGCGTCCCCTTCTCCCAGCACATTACAACACAAGGTCGATATAGATCAGGGGTGCACACATTTATTAGTTTGCGCCCCCCTGTCTGCTCTCCCCCTATGCTCCTGCCACCCCCCTCCCCCCTAACCTGCTCTCTGGCATGGGTGGCGTCATGTGACGTCGGTTGCCATGGCAAGGCATTGCCATTTGACCCTACGGCGGCTGTCATGGCGTCGCCGTAGAGCAGGTAAGAGAGAGTTACAGAGGCCTCGCACGCTCCCCAGACATTTAATTTAAATGTTGTGGGGAAGAGCGCGGGTCCTCTGTAAGTGCCTCACCCACCCCCAGAAAATCTCGCTCCCCCACCCTGAGGGTCGTGCCCCCCCCACTTTGCGCACCCCGATAAAGATGACAAAATGGGATACATGGGAAACGCGTTAACCGAGTGGTAAATAACGTTAGCGACACAAATGTCCGCTTACTCGTTGAAGTCAGCTTTAATCAGCACTGGCGAGGCACTTGTGTGGGAGATATCCCAGTTATGTGATAGGATTTCTAACAAAACCATATGGCAGGAAATTACTTAACCCCTTTGATGCCGGGGGCTACCAATGCATCGCACAGGAATGCTTTTAGGCTAAAATTATACACCAACTGCAGGGCGACAGCGCTATCCGGTGACGTCACCGCTGCGATCCGGCAAAGCAGCAACTTGTACTGCAGGGCGACAGCGCTATCCGGTGACGTCACCGCTGCGATCCGGCAAAGCAGCAACTTGTACTGCAGGGCGACCGCGCTATCCGGTGACGTCACCGCTGCGATCCGGCAAAGCAGCAACTTGTACTGCAGGGCGACCGCGCTATCCGGTGACGTCACCGCTGCGATCCGGCAAAGCAGCAACTTGTACTGCAGGGCGACCGCGCTATCCGGTGACGTCACCGCTGCGATCCGGCAAAGCAGCAACTTGTACTGCAGGGCGACCGCGCTATCCGGTGACGTCACCGCTGCGATCCGGCAAAGCAGCAACTTGAACTGCAGTCAGGAGGCAGCCGGAGGGGACAGTGAGGCGTGACCGCGAGTGGTTCGCCCTCATTGGCTGAACCGCTCATGTGACGCGGCCGTCGCCTGGCTAAAACAATTTTCAAAGTCTCCCCGCCAGTCTGCCGCTTTGCAGTTCGGCGCTGCGCGGCGGCGCGATTGGTATTTTTATTTTCACTGTATTTATGTACTTTGTTTTTCGCCGCGCAGCACCGCCGGGCAATTTTAGGTACAATCACAGCCTTGGGCACCAAAGGGGCGAACCTACAAATAAAACATGAAAAGCCTAACACCTATATGGGCAAATATTAACCCCGTCCAGCCCACGGGCATGTAGCTACGTCTCCCAGCTGGAAAAGTCGGCAAAACTGGAGCGCATCAAATTTATCAAAGAGAAATGAGCCCGCGGGGAAGTATTTGGGCTTTTTGCTGTTGTACAGGGTCCGGCACATCTGTGGCATTCATATGATCTTAGAGAGCCTATCATTGAAATAAATAACAGGAGGTCCCTATTCAAGATGCTGGGGAACAGATCGGAGGTATTCAAATAAAATCCCCCAACCCTAGCAACCTTGCGTTCCATCAATCTTCACCCTTGTACCCCCCGTACGACTACTTTGCATCCCCTCTCTGGCAGTGAAACGGTCAAATGCATTCATCAGAACTCCGCTTTACAGAAGAATTACATATTCATGTAACGAGGCACCCGCTCCAGTTTATATGCTAACCAGCAAGTGTTTGCAAATCAGCTTGGGCGAGTCGGAGCGAGGATAGAATGCGGTGTTGCAGTGTCTTGCTGTGGATCTAATTTGCTACAATTGGAGGCATTATTGGAACGTCTGGAGTCATTTGCGATAGGCCAGACCGGACAAGCAAGCCGAGCGGAGAGGGACACGATCAGATAATAGGAACGTGGGGGGGGGAAATAAAGAGGGACGGTGGCAATAAATAGAAAAATCTCATTTTCATCCAATTCCAATCTGTATGTGAAAAAAAAAAAAATCCAATATTATACATTTCACTGGGGATCCAACAGACAGCACCCCCGCCCCCTCCCGAAATGAAATGGAATAAGTAACAGATACTAATGATATCACATGTTGTCATCAGCTGCTTCTTTGTAATTTTTTTCCCTGAAAATGACATTTGTTTTGCTGCGTAATATGAGTGAATGATAGCGGCCATTTTAAATTCCCATAGTACACAAGTTTTTTTTTTTTTACATCTTGTCTCCAAAGCGCACATAGAGAATTTAATATGGTTGAATGCTAAAGACAGCAACAGGCGGACAGCAGAAATTCACACACACACACACACACACACACACACACACACACACACACACACACACACACACACACACACACACACACACACACACACACACACACACACACACACACCCGCCAACAGGATTTACAGGGCCCTGAAGGAAACCTGGGGCAACTGTAGTTCCTATGGAACACTTGTCCCCCCCAAACCACCCCCCCCCCCCGTCAGTGGCGCTGTATCCATATAATATATATTAAAGATTTAATAATAAGTACATACTATACATATAGTGTATATATTGTACATATGCTTGATTGCTTAGAAAGCATTTGATACACAAAGCAGTTTAAAGCAGCAATACTAGATTTCCCCCTGTTGTTTTATTATTATTTTATATGTAAAGCATGTGACAATGTTTAATTCTACATTCTAACATTAATTAGACTGTAAGCTCTTCTGGGCAGGGATTCCTTTTCCTAAATGTTACTTTTATGTCTGAAGCACTTCTTCCCATGATCTGTTATTTATACTATTTGTTATTGATATAATTGTGTATTACTGCTGTGAAGCGCCATGTACATTAATGGCGCTATATAAATAAAGATATACTGTACATACATACATAAAGCTAGCTGTCATTTGGTGCTCCTGTTAAAAATCCTGATTGTGTGCCCAATGACATGGCCGCCATCTAACTTTGTGCTGCAGTCAGTGAAATGCTGAAGCTGATATGTAACATTATATTACATTATTGTTACAGCTTTCAGAGTAATAGACAGTCTGCTGTTTGGAACACAGCAACAGATCTTTTTGTGATACTTTGTTGCCAAAGGGCAGAGCTCAAAAAGGTGTGTCAGAGCCTGTTTCAAAAGAGGAAGTGGATGTGGCTTTCTAAATGGTTGCTGTAGCAACCAGAGGATGATCAGTCCTTTAAAAAAAAACACATTAAAAATGGCATTAGGAGTTTTAAAAAAAAATGCAGACAGTATTACAGGCATACCCCGCATAAACGTACGCAATGGGACCGGAGCATGTATGTAAAGTGAAAATGTACTTAAAGTGAAGCACTACTGTTTTTTCCACTTATTGATGCATGTACTGTACTGCAATCGTTATATACGTGCATAACTGATGTAAATAACGCATGTGTAACAGGCTCTATAGTTTCCCCGCTTGCGCACAGCTTTGGTACAGGTAGGGAACCGGTATTGCTGTTCAGGACGTGCTGACAGGCGCATGCATGAGCTGCCGTTTGCCTATTGGGCGATATGTCCTTACTCGCGAGTGTACTTAAAGTGAGTGACCTTACACCGGGGTATGCCTGTATCTAATACTACAGAACTGATTTATTTAAAGAATATATAGCATATATATATATATATATATATAGTTATACGTTACCGTTCCAAGGATTGGTAAACAAGAGACAGCACTCAATGTTGAAGATCAAAGTGTATTAGTGAAAGCAAAAATACATCCAGAAACCCAACGTTTCGGTCCTACAGAATGGGACCTTCCTCAGGGGGATACAAAATTTTGTATCCCCCTGAGGAAGGTCCCATTCTGTAGGACCGAAACGTTGGGTTTCTGGATGTATTTTTGCTTTCACTAATACACTTTGATCTTCAACATTGAGTGCTGTCTCTTGTTTACCAATCCTTGGAACGGTAACGTATAACTACATTCTCTATATGGGACGTGCACCTGTGGCTTAACAGCACCTATTGGAGTGCCAACTGCCTTATCTGACTATATATATATATATATATATATATATATATATATATATATATATATATCTTATACTATATTAGTGAAAGCACTGTATGTTTGCCTGCCTGCCTGGATGTCCGGTGTCCCTAGCGGCAATCTCATTGGTCCCTTGGGCCGGCCGCCCCCGCACACCTCTCATTGGCCTCACACACTCACACCACCCCCTTGGCCCGCCCCCCACACCTCTCATTGGCCTGAGGCGGAGTGACGGGCCAAAGGACACACACACACACACACACACACACACACACACACACCACATCTCCCGCTCTCTTCCCCACCGGTCCCGGAGGCTCCGCCTCTTCCTGTTTCCCGCGCTTTCACCCCCCCCCCCCTCCACGTGGGAGCTGCCGGACGGGTGAGGGAGCTGCCGGACGGGTGAGGGAGCGGGGCAACCCCCTCCACCTCCCGTCACCCCCCCTTCACCTCTCCCCCTTCACCTCCCTTCACCTCCCCTCACCCCCCCTTCACCTCCCCTCGCCCCCCCTTCACCTCCCCTCCGCCCCCCCTTCACCTCCCCTCCGCCCCCCCTTCACCTCCCCCACCACCCATCCTCACCTCCCCTCCGATCTCCCCTCCGCCCCCCTTCACCTCCCCTCACCACCCCCCACCACCCCTCCGACCTCACCTCCCCTCCTTCAACGCCTTTCGTCCGCCCTCCCGCACTTCTGCCTTTCACCCGCCCACCGCTCACATCCCCGCGCCACACACCCGCCGCACGCACTAAACAGACCTGCCACACTCGACACACACCCGCCGCCTCTCACCCACCCCACACACTCGACACACACCTGCCGCCTCTTGCCCCTACGCAACAATATCACTGACCAGCTATCACCTGCACTCGCCACACACCCGCCGCCTCACACCCTAGCAGGACCCCGACCCACAGCCAGCACTCACTACCCACGCGCCACCCGTACTGAACACCCACCCGCCGCCTCACACACGCTCACACCCTAGCAGGACACACGCCTCACATTTTTACATCTGTTATGTCACCAAAATATACATTGTACTGTGGTGTGGTTACAATAAACCATTTTTAAACAACATCGTATTACATTTTATTCCATCTTTCTTTTCAACATTATTATCCAACCTTTACAACAAATACTCACCTATTGTTCCACCATTTATAAATAATACTACCTATTACGCATTTACATCCCGGGCAACGCCGGGTCTCTCAGCTATTTATTATTATTATTACAATGCCTCGACGTCACATGATGACCTCACTTGCCCGGCCTCATGTCATGTGACATCGCTTTGTCATGGTGACGCGGCGTCACATGGTTGCAGGAGGATATGCCGGCACTTACAGGAGGTCCCGCGCTATCCCCCGGCAGTCACAGCTTAATGTTGTGGTGGTTCATTTAACTACCCCAACATTAAACGGTGCGTACAGAAGTTGGACCGGGGAAGAGCGCGGGGCCTCTGCAAGCGAGCAGCCAGGTGCAGGCACACCAATGGCATCGCCATCAAGCCGGAACAGAGACAAACCGTAGGAAGTCCCTGTCCCAAGGAGCTTATAATCTCTTTATCTATCACTGACGTGAAGGGATTATTTGTCAGGAAGAACGTAGAAAAATTATACAATTTCTAGGTAATTATGGGCACTTTATTTGCTATGCTAACATTACCGGCCCCCTGAGAGGATCTCAAAGTCCCTTACTATTTAATGTATGACATTTGCATATAATCCAAAAGCATAGGAACATGCACACAGACAAACCCAGGCATAGTGCAGTAGAAAATCAAGTGCTCTCCCAGTTACAACTAATTGCTGTTCTCTTGCTCATGGGCCATGATCTCTCACTCAGCACGTATGTAATATGCTGTAGAACCACCTTCCCCGTGTTGGAGAAGATCTTATTCCCATTCATATGAATGGGACACAAGTCTTCCATAGACACAGATCAGTCAGCTCCCTATTAGATAGAATAGCAGCCTAAGGCCTTGCCCCCAGTGATCGCGACCGCGCTTATAGTTGCGGCGACTGCGACGGCGCGTGGCGCTAAAACACACACACTTTGATGTGCATCGTGCTCCACATAGTGACGGCGACCAGGCGGAGGCACGACCGAGCGGCAGGATCCAGGAGAGACAAATTAATTTGCCTCTCCATGCGTCACGTGGAGTGGTTCAGCCAATAACGGCGAACTGCTCGCATGACGTTACGGGCCTCGCCTCCGCCACGCCCTCTGTCGCATCCCGCCAGTCGCCTGCATAGAGTGCAGGATTTGCGCGCATGCGCCGCTCGAATGACGTGGCGCACACACACTGTAGTCCACACTGTAAGCGCGGCCTTACTGGGGTAGTTCAGCCTAAGGCTGAGTCCATAGAAGGCACGCTGAGCCCCTGCATCCTCCATGAGGATGTCTTTAGAGGGGGCTCACGCGAGCGTCCGCAGGCGTGCTGAGGCGCTGGATTTTTCAGCCGACAGCCAAACTGTTTTTCAGAGCGCTGTCAGCTGAAAACATCCAATCAGCGCGGAGCAGCGTCAACATCACAGCTCCGTGACGTCGGCGCCGTGACGTTGACGTCGGTGCGTCGTGGGCGATTGGCCCAGTGACGTCATTGCCCCGCCTCCCTCAGTCTCCCCCCGCCTCTGATCACGCCCGCTGGCTCGCCTGCATGGGCATGAAATCACGCAGATTTCAGCAGGCGAGCCTCGGCGTCAGCGCGCCTCAGCACTGCTACCCCTTCTATGGTCCCAGCCTAAGGAGTCAAACAAAGAAATAACCTGCCTGTCAGTGTGATGGGCTTCCTGATAAAGACTAAAGTAACCGTTCTGTTTGTTTGTATCTTGTGAAAAATGTTTCACATTTCAACCGGGAACACTGGATTCAAGCAGATCAGCTAGAGATGTCGCAGACTTCACCGCCCCGCTGATAACACAACATATTGCGGTTATAACCAGGATATCAAACAGTTTCCATAGGAATCAATGACAGCGAATGCAGAATGTCGCAGAATATCTCGCGATAATGCACCAGACTTTGCTACAACACGTTTACTCTTGGCTTTGAGGACTGACAAACAGTCTTATCAGCAGGACATTAGATAAATATTGTTAAACAAAAAATCCCAAAGCTTTTGTTTACTGTGGAAATGTTAAAAGTTTAAAAAATATATTTAAAGAACAATATATATCTGTGTGCATCGGCTATCAACTTTATTTAACCCATGAAAGCAGCAAAGCATGTGAAATCATATATGGGTTTTTTCTTTGATAAATCCGCTCTGTAGCATTAGATAATAGTGACTGGCTTTATGGTTGCTTTTTTGTTGTTTTATTCAACTGTTAATGGCATTTTTAATGCATTTTAAAGCACCCTTTGATTTCTATAGCAGGCTTTAGCCCACCTCCCCAGCAGTGCAAGATCTTTGCAACACTTTCCTGTTTTGGATCATTTTTTTTACAAATGTTCCTAGTCGTTTGAGCTGCAAACTGTAACAATAGATAATGTTACCGTAGTAATAGAAGGATACATTGTAACTTCTTGTGTTACACTGATTGAAGCAGCCATTATGTTAGGCACACAGTACATTTTTTGGCAGATATATAACAGGAGCACTAAATGATTGCCAGCTTAGGTAAGAATGTAGAATTATACATTGTCACATGCTTTACATATACAAATAAGAAATAAAAAGTTGGAAAGTAGTATTGCTGCTTTAAACATGAACGTCCTTAGTTCATCCTAAATGGAACTGCTCCTTTAACTAGTATTTTCTCCCGAGTATACGCAGCTCCGGAGGAAGCTTTTTCCTGCCTGCAGCGAACAGTTTCCCCAACAAATGTGCCTCCTTCTAATATTACTTTAATATTGAACCGACAGAGAGGAGGGGTGAGGATACATCTCGGCAAAGGGCAAGCCGCAACCTGCACCAATATTGTTTCAAAATGCCATTTACCTTTCCGACGAAAAATGATGAGAATGAATAAATCCAAATGCTAACTATAGATTTATTAACGATGTCCTGTCACCGCTGAAAAATGACAGTGGGGTTCTTTTTCCTGTGTGTGCGCGGAGGGCGGGGAGGGAACCACAAGTCTTGATTTCACACTCAGATTTTTAAATGCCAGGCGTGTATTAGACACAATATCTACGACAGATGTGTGGGATGAAGAGGCATCTGCGTGATTTTATCTTGGGTCCCCCCCAACAAACTCTAGCTGGAGGAGGCAGGCGTCTTATTCCAAACCTGTCTGACTCTTGCGTTCTGCTTAAGGATGTCTTCGCTCTACCACTTTTGTATCTAAAGCCCTCTCCCACCTAAAACCTCTCTCACTCACTGCCCCACACCTCTGGAATGCCCTTCTCCTCAACATCCAACTAGCACCCTCTCCACTTTAAGACCCATCTTAAAATACACCTCCATAACAAAGCATATGGGTAGCTCTTTTGGCTAGTACTATACATCGAACATGCATTGGCCCGCCATTACCCTCTCTCGTTAAGGTACTAGGGAGTATAAAGTGACTTGCCCGAGGTCACAAGGAGCCGACACCGGGATTTGAACCAAGCTCGTCTGCTTCACACTCAGTGCCAGTCAGTGTCTTTACTCACTAAGCCACTAGCATCAGGAATATTTTTGCCCTGAAATGTGTCATTCGGGGACATGGCCATGTGTTAGGGCCTCTGCCATAGCAGGGTACGAAATAAATATTTTTGCGCTCAGTCCCTGTTCCCTGCCTCTATGCCCTATGTTTTGGGAGGCTCTTCTGGAGCAGGTTCCTGGGAGCCAGCAATGTATTGGAGACACGGAAGGAAGCTGGCCTAAGCAGGACATCTGTCATAACAAAACCTCTCCCGGCTTCCCATCACATCTCATATCACCTACAAAGTTCTCCTCCTTAACGTCAAGGCACTCCCCTCACCTGCTCCTCCTGACATATCTACTTTGATCTCTCGTTATGTCCTTGCTCATCTCCTGCACTCTACCCATAACTGTCTCCTGTCCCTTTCATCTCTACTGCTCTTTCGCCTTAAACCTTTTTTTTCCCCTCACTGCCCCTGATCTGTTGAACTCTTTCACACTCGGTACACAACAATGGCATTGTCCCCCACCTTTAAGTCAAACATTAAAACCCACCTCTTAAATGAAGTGTTTCACTAGGCTGGACTCATGGCTACTGTCCCACACCCACAGTCACTCCTACCAACCATGGTGGCCAAGCACTGCCGTCTACTGCACTTATTCCCTCACTTAGTGTCTCTGTAACTATCTCAACATACCAATTAGATTGTAAGCTCTTTGGGCAGGTATTGCCTATCCTATTGTCGGATTTTTCTTGTTGCACTGTATTGTCTCTTTTGTAAAGCTCTGAGTACACTGTGGGCACTGAATAAATAAAGATATACTGTACATACACCATTGGCTATTCTAACAAGTTTGTCTACAGTAATTCTTGACGTACGTGTGCTTTTCTGCCAGCCAGATTGTACCAGGTAAAACAGGGCGTTTGGTGGTTTTAAGGTCCCTTTGTTTTCGCCACTTAGATTCTTTCCCCCTTTCCTCCCCCATGCATACACCTATTCCCAATCAGCACCACGGACAGGCACTGCCATCAACTTACTCCTCCTTCTGCATTCTGCCAAGGCTCATTGAAGTCTAGTGGCGAGGGTTCGGTGGCTTTGACTTTCCCCTCTCTATATACATGTGTAGGGTTAAGGGCGCCGCTGTGGGTCCACCAGCCTTTTCTTTAGCAGATTCAGGCCTCCTGTGGGCTCCGTCGCCCCTTTTCTATACACCTCGCCCTGAAATAGGGGTCACAAGCAAAGAGTCCTTTCACTGCCTCTCTTTCCCATACAGCGGGACACAAAGGGGCCCTGGACGCTGTGAATGGGGCTGATTGATGGTCTCCCCTGGAATTTGCGGCTTTGTTCAGGCCGCCGCTCCTTTGCACAAGGAGGGTAGGCCCTGTGTGTGCTGGGAATGGACACTGTCCCTGCTGGGTGGGGGGGTGGGAGGGGGGTGCATCTGTTCTGGCCTTTTCCACACACCCCGCAGAACAAAGCAGGGAAAATGCAGGGATAGGGAGGCAGAAACTGAAGCAACAACTCCTCCCCTCTTTGCACGTAACCACTGTCACTTAAGGGTTAAACTGCATCCGCTCTACTTACCTAAACCTAAACGTTTCAATAAACAAAGTGGAACCCACTTGGAGGTTTAGGGCCCCATTCGCTAAACAATGCTAACCCTTCAAATCCTTTATTCAGCCGAGTCTTAGCCCCTCCAGGAAAATGAAAGTCCCAGCATGCACGGCTCATGAAGTTTTGTCCTGTTTGGAGTTAGCCTTTTGGATCTAAATTTTCGATTCAAAAGACTAAAAAAAAAAAAAAAAAATAATAATTAGTAAACATCTTAAACCGTTAAAAAAAAGCAGTGGCAATCCTCAAAGTCTTACTGCGGGTAAGGTGGGGCTTTACAAGTCAGAAAAAAAACGCAGCGCCTGCTTTTAAAGCAAGATTTTCTTTCATAAATGTTAGGCGGTTTATTTTTGCCCCGGCGACTTCCCGGCTGGGAAACGCGAATACTCTCTCCTAAACTGCGCCAAACTGAAGAGGAAAGTATAAAGCCTCGTCCAGGGTCGAAACAGGCGCGCTGGCACTCCAGCGCTGCGCCCTGCTCGGCGATTCCTGGCCGGCTGGGTGCGCGCGCGTCTGAGGGCGTGGCCACGACGTCACAGCGCTGGTTCGCCCTCATTGGAGAACAGCTCACGTGACGCGCTTGCAAGCAGCAAAATAAATCTTGCTTGTTCTGCAAGCGGCTGAGCGCCGAGCAGGCTCGCCCACCCAGGCCATTGTCGCAACGTGTCCAGCGTGAGCGCCCGCTCGGCACCACCCTGGATGAGGCCTAACAGGACTGAGTTCTTTCTTTTTATTGCACACAAAGCAAGTTATGGCAAGTAGAAAAAAGTGACAAAAATGCTCTACCGTGCAGTGTGCAGCAAATAAAGCTCCCAGAAGAGCACATGCACATGTCTCAGGTCCAAACAGCTGTCTGTGAGTAGGTTTCCTGGCTCTGCACTTCTTTAAACCGGGCTGTGCTTAAAAAGCTGTGTAATGAGGCAGGTGTATGCTTTTAGGGATCCCTGTTAAAATGGATAAGAAGCACAAAGTGACAGTGCGTGCTCATTTGCATGTCATTACCCAGAACC
Source organism: Ascaphus truei (assembly GCF_040206685.1). Lineage (NCBI taxonomy): Eukaryota > Metazoa > Chordata > Amphibia > Anura > Ascaphidae > Ascaphus > Ascaphus truei. Next base: position 20,038,808 of record NC_134489.1, read on the forward strand.
CCTGGCTGCACTGGAAGCATTGTAGGGTAACAGATAATGGGGAAGAGCAGGGTGGCAGACCTGCCTGAGACATGTGTGTGACTGTGCTCACAAGTGGTACAGTATGTGGGTTTGCTTCCCTTTTTCTTGCAACTGCTTCAATATGTGTTGGTTGTGACAACTACAGTAACGTTCGTCCAATTAGCAGCCCCGGCTGAATGCAGCCCAGTGACAAGTTAATAAACTAGCCACTGGAATATTTGCGCATCTGAGTGTGTGTGTGTGTGTGTGTGTGTGTGTGTGTGTGTGTGTGTGTGTGTGTGTGTGTGTGTGTGTGTGTGTGTGAAGCTCTTCCTTTGCATTTCTACCTCCCACGGGTGTGCATGTGCATGCTGTGCTTTTTACAGACTCACTTTGACTCTCGCACAAAAGGCGCAGCCTATGTTTGTACATAAAGAACAAGCGTGTACATTCTGTGCCGTGTCCTTGGTGAAGTCGGCAAGCAGCATAATGAGCCTGGAAATCACACAAACACAGGAATTTACTGGTTCTTAAGCAACCCAGGCGTAGGAGCCCTTGAATACGCTGACTAATGTTGCTGTGCGAGAACTATTTTCGCTGTATCTGTGGGACTAATTACAGTTACTGAAAGTGTTATTTTTAAATGAGAGAAGTAAAATACTAAAGTATACATGGTATGCTCATTGCTGCATCATAGTATTTTCCAACAAGCCACTGCGGACCCCTGAATTCTAAAGTCAGTGATGTGAAGCCACCTTGGAGGTTTGGCAGTGCCAAGGTCATTGGTCTGCCAGCAGAATGGGTTCAGATACGCACTGTGCAGACTGGGCATGCGTGGTAGGGTGATCAGTGACACGTCCTGTGGATCAGAAGCCAAATTGTGGCCTGTTCATGCAGCATTCCAGAAAAGTATGTTATTGTCAACTTACCTGAACTGCAGGACCACCCAAGTGCTACCAATGGGAGACCCCCAGGAGATATGGACCTCACTCCAGTGGTGGAACTACCATATATATGGGCCCACCACCTTTAGAGGCCTATCCTCCATGTGCTGTAACACTGTTCGAGCACTTATCTTAGCAGTCAGAACAGCGTTACTGCACTTATAAAGGCCCCCTCTCTGCACACACCCTCCCCGCGCTTTACCTGTGGTGCGGGGCCTTACCCGGAGGTGACGGCGGGAGGTGGTTCTAACACGGAAGTTAGGCCCCGCCTGAAGTCGTGTCTAACTTTGGCAATCAGCGCCTGGGTGGGCTCTCTCTGTTGCCCCCACCGCACCCGCTCCACAGTTAGGGCCCCGGGGTGAGATGGAGTCCATACACCGGGGCCTCACCAGTGCCTATATCTGCCCCTGTCTCAAACGTCCCACTCACCCTCTCCAAGTAAAACTGGGCACCGGCCAATGAAGAAGCGGAATAGTACTGCTCATTACCATATTTCCCTTATTTATTGGCTCACTGGCAATGGTATTACAGGCAGCCATTTTAATTTCCAGTGTTGGAAAACATAGTAACGTACTAGAGTACTTGTCTTCTAGACATATGTGTTTTTTCAACCTTTGTTAAATTTTAATTAGGTAACATACTTATCCTTTATTGATCCAGAAAAAAAGCAAACAAAAAAACCCAGCAACACATTTGTCAATTATGTCTCCTTAGGGGGAAAACTTCTAGTCATATATCTTCCTGGATCAATGCTTTAACTTATTCTGTATATCTCTGTATACCTGTCCTTCCAAGAAGATGTCTGACCATTTTTAAAGATATTTTGTGTATCTTCCATCACAGTCACCATTTGACCAAAGTCAATAAGGGTAATTCATTAAAGTGTAACAATGCAGATTAGAAACTGCTATACAGAAACTCCCATTGACTTGAATAGATGTTTCCATGCGATAGTGCCCAACACTATCGCTATTTAATAAATAATTCTCTCTATTTAGACCCCGGAAAAGTCCTGCGTTAGGAGACTCTTGGATCAGCCCAAGAAAATGTTTTCACAGCCTATTGAATAAGGGAGTAAGTGTGGGGCCAGAACTATATTTAATATGTGGTTCAGCGCTTTAAGCCCAGGGCTTATGAACGTGAATAAAAAGTACTTTTGTATTACGGAATCTCTGTTTTAATTACTGTACAAATTACTGCTTCCCATCTGTTGGATTATGTGCACTGTGTTTTTCAAAAGGTATTCTCATAAAGAGTATAAAAGCACATTATGTGTGAGCAGTTTGTACCATACACAGGGAGGCCATCCTGTAGGCACCTCATTGTCCTCACTTAATGCTGAAGAGCAAGAGTAGACAATAAACTATTGATACATTTGAATGTAGCTGAGAATATACTATAGAAAAAAGTATACATTTAAACTTCCTTAGGCAGAATTGGTTAACACCAGCTCCGTGCCCAGTATTTTTCAACCGGGGTACCCCAGGCATCCCTAAAGGGTTCCCTGCAATTTCAGGTCATTTGAAAATTGTACCAAAAACAGAAGAATTTAAAATGAATCTGATCTCATATGCACTATTAGAGACGGTTGGGGTTCCTTCCAATGCATTTGACCTCTGACACGCTATTAGAGAGGGTGTGGGTTCTTACAATGCATCTGATCTCAGATGCGCTATTAGAGAGGGTTGGGGTTCCTTACAATGCATCTGATCTCAGATGCGCTATTAGAGAGGGTTGGGGTTCCTTACAATGCATCTGATCTCAGACGCGCTATTACAGAGGGTTGGGGTTCCTTACAATGCATCTGATCACAGACGCGCTATTAGAGAGGGTTGGGGTTCCTTACAATGCATCTGATCTCAGGCGTGCTATTAGAGAGGGTTGGGGTTCCTTACAATGCACCTGACCTCAGATGCGCTATTAAAGAGGGTTGGAGTTAGGGGCGAGCTGGTCAGGCTGGAACTCCCCCCCCGGGCTGGTATAATTTGCAGGAATGTGGGCCGTTCTCTGTTTTGCAGTAACTGCAACCAGCCCGGAACGTGGCTTTTGGGCCCGGCCTAAATCTGCAGCAGGAACTGAGAGAGAGCTGAGGGCTAGTCAAACAGACTAATGACTTGTAGAGGGGAGGTCACCGGAGCTAGGGGGAGCAACTAACAGTGCAGATGGAGCATGGGGGCCGGTGGGGGAAATGTAGTATGTGGTTTATTTACAGGGTTAAATAATACACTAACAGGCCCACCGGCCCTTTAAGTCAAAACAAATCATAAAATAAACGCCTACTCCTCTTAGTTGACTAACTATACATGCAGCTTCAGCCCTTACTAACTGGATGGACAGCTAAGCTGGTTACCATCACAAAACAGGTACTATTGTAGCTAAACATATACAGTCTCTGCACACAGCAATATAGTGTTTCTCTTATCTTTTACTTCAAGGTTATGGAGCAGACGTCCCCACTTCAGCACGGTCTAGCATCCTTCCTTTCTAGGGGAGCTCAGCTCCACGAGAGCTCAGAGAATCTCTCCTCTGTAAGTCCAATTTTAAGGACAGGACATCCCAGCTTCAGCACAGTCTCTCGTCCTTCCTTCTTTTTCCTGGGATTTACCACTGAGGCAGTCCCAGCAGGCTCCGCGACCACTGTCCAGCTGGCCTAGGGGACTGTACCAGCTTCCACAGCTGGAGAGAACTCGTATCTGTCCCCTTCTCTGGGAACAGAAGTCTCTCACAGTGTGTAGTAACTTCCTGACTTTTAAAACTTCATGAGCAAATCAGGAGTTAAGCCTGCTCAATTAGTTTGCAGCTGCTGCTGGCTTCTCTAGTGGAATTAACTCTCTGTACACTGGAAAGTCCCATAGCTGCCCTATTCTAGCACCTAGAGCCAGGTGTATATATATATATATAGATATATATATATATTGTGTGTGTCATGCTGGTGTATGAGGTGTGTGCAGGGTTGCCACCTTCTATAGAAGGCTAAACCGGAGACTTTTTGCAATGACATTTTTTATTTTGTATTTATTTTATTTATATATTTATTTCTCTTCCCTTCAGTGGCAGCAGCGATGGTGGCATCTCCCCGTGCAAGGTTCAGTCAGCATGGCTCCGCGACATCAAATAGCGTGCGTTGCCATGACGTTACGTGACATCGCGGCGCCATGCGGTGTCAAGTTGCCATGATGATGGGATGCCTTGTCATGGAGCCATGTTGACGGGATTTGAACAGGGAGATGCTGATGCCGCCGATGCTGCCACCCGGAGATTTTGGGGGCTAAACCCGTAGCCTGGAGATATTGTACGTGGCGGAAACCCGTAGTCTCCGGGTGAAACCCGCAGTTGTGACAACCCTGGCGTGTGTGTGTGTGTGTCATGCTTGTGTATGTATGTGTCATGCTTGGGGGGAAGGGAACCGGTAGGACCTTAACTCAGTAAATATCTCGGGAGCTGAAAGTAACGTGGTCCAGCTCTGGAAAAACCCTGCTTCCCACCCTGTTAAAAATGGGGGAGGGTAACATGTTTAGAGGGAACTGCTCCTTTAAATGATACTAAGGAGAGCGGTAAATGTGAGCAAAGAAAATGTATATATGTCTCGTCACTTACATCTGCATAGCCATCCTCTAATTCAGGGGGGCTCAACTCCAGTCCTCAAGCGCCACAAGTCCTGTTTTCAGGATAGCCCGGCTTGAGCACAGGTGGTTCAATCAGAAGCTCAGTAAAAGACAAACCCTCTGATTGAGCCACCTTTGCTGAAGCTGGGACTCATTGAGTCACTTGTGCTGAAACAGGGACTGATTAAGCCACCTGTGCTGAAGCAGAGATGATTGAGCCATCTGTGCTGAGGCTGGGACTCATTGAGCCACCTGTGCTGAAGATGGGACTGATTGAGCCACCTGTGCTGAAGCTGGGACTCCTTGAGCCACCTGTGCTGAAGCAGGGTTATCCTGAAAACCTGATCTGTTAGGGGGGTGCGGGTGGGCTTGAGGACTGGAGTTGAACTCCCTTGCTCTAACTCTTGCCATTGCTCTGGATGTAACACTCCTCTCATCCCGCACTGATGCAGTCAAAACTGCCGCAGAGATCTTTGATACTTTGATGCAAGGTGATTCACATTCTAGCAGAGAAAGCAGAAACTCCAAGCTTCAGACATATGCTTTTTATGTATATTTAATGGTGGAAGATTCTGTTCATAACATCCGCACTCTTTAAACTTTGTGGTCGAACCAAAACTTTGGAAATAAGATGTTTCCTATTAAAAAAAAAAAACGTGTATCTCCATTTTACGGCTTGTTTTAATGTCACTGTTTTGACCAACAATGGCACCACATTAAATATTAAGAATATTGCTGCCAGAGAGGAAAGGCATGTACTGCGTTCCAGACTTCTCTGGCAGCAAAAGGTTAAGATAATTTTTTCCTCGGGGTGTGCTTCAGTTTAAAGAGCCAGTCCCACCTTTTTTTGTATATAGATGGTGGGGGTCCCAGATGGTGGGGGTCCAAGATGGTGGGGGTCCCAGATGGTGGGGGTCCCAGATGGTGGGGGTCCCAGATGGTGGGGGTCCCAGATGGTGGGGGTCCCAGATAGTGGGGGTCCCTATCCAGGAAGGTGCCGCCTGTAACGTCCGAGTTCTTTAAAGCCTTGCATGGGCCATTGGGAAGCCACGATGGACGACGTCGCAGTTTCCCATGCTCTGCGCAACACAGGAAATGTAAACGCAATTTTGTTTCCCCTCTAGGAAACGTTACCGGCGGCCACCTCCTACTTCCTACACATGTTAAAAAAAGAAGACTTGGCAGAGCTGCTCCTTTGATTCTGGCATATCATATTGTACAAGGCACGGTTATCAGTTTTTTGGACGCTGCTTTCATCCCAAGAGCTTAATTTGTAGCTACAGCGGTTTCCAAAAACCAATGTGTTGAACTATCAAGAAACATCTTCAAATGTTGTGCCGACGCTCGTTTCGTCGACGGTGAACCAAGTCCTAAACGGAACACTTAACTGCATTAAGTTGAACAAGATTACGGCTCTATAAATTAGAGTCAACACACATTTTATTAACTGGCCAGACAAAAAATTAATTTGTCTCTTCCGATTAGAAATGGAAGCTGGAGGTGAAGATGACGGCAGTTGAGGTGACATCCGAGTGGATAGTGAAATCTTTAGGCGGCCTGGGGCACATGCTGGAGTATGCTCATTTCCCAGTCTGGCTGCATCTGCCTTGTGCTTCCCAGTGTCGGTCTAACAGAGGGCAGCATCAGTGGAATACAGAAAGCATGGGGACAAGAAGCTATCTCCGCTTGGATAACTGGTTAGCTCTCTGATTCTCTGTCCTGTCCAGGAACCATTTGGGGTTATAATATTGCTTTTTATTATATGGACCAGGCTCACTAAACTCCGTTAGGCCGTTTAACATTCCGTCAACCTCAATCCACTTTTTGTCAATGGTAAAGAAGCTTATGTGTGCAGTTGCTTTTTCAGTAAGTTATTGGCAATTGGTGAATTTTTGGGAAATTTGTCGTTTTGACTGAATGTTGGGAACAAAAATAGCAAAACTTGTCAAAAGTTCCCAAATGTTTTGCACATCTCTACTAACGCTCTCCTGCATGTAGGTATTCATAACAGCTGACAGCCATAGCGTGACCTTTGTGTTACTTCTCTTTAATCGACCACAGCATATTTGTTCAAATAAGTTATATTTATCCTTAAAAAAAAAGCAGATTAGGGCGGAGTTTGGTCTTTTTAAAAATACTTGGTGTAACTATACAGTGCAGCATGGTCATTCTCGGAGCGATCAGCTCTGCCCTGCCCTCTCCCGCATAGAGTTCAGCTTCAACTTCTATCTTCACAAATGAACACAAGGCAAGGTGTCTGCTATGGGCTCGTCCTCTGATTCTGAGCTCTTCGCTAGCACTTTCCAAGGCTCCTATAATTTGTTTCTCACAAATCAACAGGGACATAAATTATTGACCACGGTTAAGTGGCCAATCAGGGCAGAAATAAATTATGCAGAAAGTCCTTTATGAAGCCTCTTGTGGACACTTTTATATATGGTAACTTAGGAGTGGATAAAATATTGTGCCAATGTATTGTGCAGCCGGGGGCGCTGCAGGGGGGGGGCCTGTTTTGCATGGATACGTAAACCCCACAATCGTAAAAGTATCACGACAGCAGTGGCTAAAGATTTAAATTAATTCAAAATCGATCAATCATTGGGAACAAGCGTCTGCTAGCGGAGTGTAGGAAGATTTATACAGTAACTTTACTATTAGTGTAGAAAATTAATGTCGAAACGCCGGGAGCTGTTCTACAAAAATCCATTTTTCTTTACCAGGAAAGTTTGTAAATAAAAAGCAGTGACACCATCACGTACGTGAGAGGACTTTGGTTTAACCTCGTTAACTTGTTTCATGCCAGAGTGCCAAAAAGGCCACAAATTAATTTAAGCAGCAGTCCCCCTCGCCCCCACAAAAAAACAATAATGACTTCTTAACATAGTTCATGTTCAGCTAATCTATTTGATAACTTTTAATTTTTCCCAAATCTTAATTTTTTGCGTACTTTTCACCAGTTTTATTTTCTTTCTATTATTTCCCCGGCATAGCCGTCACCATGGTAACCGTTGGTGCCTTCATGGGTGTGCATGGAGGCGGCCATTTTAAGCTACCATTTTCAGCACCGGATGCCTCCACAACCCAACGGCAGGATGTAAATAGGATGGGACGACCAAAAACAGCAGCAAAATAAGGGAATTCACAACGGAAGGGGGATATGTCTTTTTTTAATTTTCTGTGCAGCCGGCTGCTGTTTTAAAACTGATAAAGAGAGATGGCTCTGTGGGATGAGAGAGGCAGGAGTGCGGGTTACTGGCAGCGCTGATTAATTGATACACAATTATCCGTCGCCCGATTGTTTTCACCTGCAGACAGAGTTTTCTGTGGGTGAACCTCGTTGCTTTTCACATTCGTTCGCTGCCTGGCTGGGAGGACAATGTGTCTCTGATTCATTGTGACGGTCCTTGGTACCAGGAGTGTCAGCAAAAGTTCACCAGCGGCGCACTGAATACACTACACCAGGAAATACATTTCATATAAAACCGTGACTGGTGCAGTAACCTTCAACAGTAAAACAAAAAGCTGGATAGCACTGGGAAAGGGATTGTCACGTTGTATTAAACATTTTGTTTTAACGCCACTTTGTAACAATGCGTGTTGTGCTTAGCACAATAATGCTTCCACTGCACTTTGGGCGCTATACAACTCTTTTATAGTAGGCAAAGAAGGGTTGGTATGTACGTACAGCTCACCCCCGTTATAACGCGATCCGCTACAACGCGAATCCGCTTATAACGCGATGCAAGCGTGGCTCCCAATTTTCGTATGTATGAATACTTTACAACACGATTACTGGTATCTTAAATACTTTATTGTACAATGCACATTATTTCTAATGCGATCCGCTTATAGCGCGATGTGATTCTTTGGACCCCAGGCACAGCGTTATAAGGGGGTTGAGCTGTATGTCTTTATTTATATAGCGCCATTCATGTACATAGCGCTTCACAGCAGTAATACACATGACAATCATATAAATAACAAATAATACAAATAACAGGTCATGGGAAGAAGTGCTTCAGACATAAAGGTGGCCAGCGATTTAAGCCTTTGAGTGCCAGAGCTGTCGTGGTGTCCGAGGGACCCAGCCCGTCCAGCACAGTGAGGACATGTGACTGCTTTCAATGACCACTGCGCCCATTTTGGAGCAAACAGATCCACCTCCGTCTTCCTCACTGGTTAGATCACTTCCTGCACTCCATGGGAACGCAGGACGCGATGAAACCCGGAAAAAAAACAAGCCCTTTGAGGATGACTTAGGGACTACATCCTGGAGTACTCAAAGGGTTAATACAAAACCAGGTGTCAGCAAGGCAGCACATCTGATAGAAGAAAACAGGACAGGCACTCCAAAATACAAAGGTGACATTTATTTCTCAATGTTTCGGCTCCCAACGGAGCCTTTATCAAGAACTCTTGATCAATTCCTCAGTTCAATTCCCGGTGTCGGCTCCTTGTGACCTTGGGCAAGTCACTTTATCTCCCTGTGCCTCAGGCACCAAAAACATAGATTGTAAGCTCCACGGGGCAGGGACCTGTGCCTGCAAAATGTCTCTGTAAACCACTACATAAAACTAGCAGTGCTAGTCCAGAAGTCCAGAAAACCAGGCACTCGCATATGTGTAGATACAGGTGGTAGTAGGGTGCAAACCGTACTGGTGTCAGCAAGGAAGCACATCTGATAGAAGAAATATATATATATAGCACCTACTAAGCGTGCACATGAATACTCCTCTTCAAAAAATGTATTAGCTTGAATAGAGAAATGCAAAAACCAAGTTCTGAAACAAGTTTTTTTTTCACCCCGATAAGACAGACTTTTTTTTTAAATGACACTTTATTTAATTTTTTTTTTTTATTCGACTTTTCTCCTTATTACCGTGGTACAAGGAAGACATTACTTGTTTTAATAAACTGAAGGTTACCCAATGTGTATCTCCCCTGGTCGGAAAAGAAAAAAAAACCTCACAAAATTGTTAAACATGTACTTTCCCCAATGCACCAAGATTTAATACACAACAGCAAATGAGATTGTTAAAATACCTATCTTTGTAATGAAAATATATTCTGTGCACCAAAGCAAGACCTATTCTCTGCAAGCGATGAATATATTACATTGATTATTGCTGAGTGAATAAAAATGTTAAACGATATGCATTTAAACGGTTTGAATATGTATTGTTATAACCTAAGAGCAGAAGAATAAGTCTCACTAAGGCACATATTCACTAAACAGTGCTATGCATTAGTACACCCCAACTCCCATTCAAATGAAGGGGAGCTACGACATGCTAACAGTGGCGGAGTTCCCATTAGGTCGAGAAGGCTATAGCCCGGAGCGGCAATTTTTGGGGGGAGGCGGCAATTTGTTTGGGTGTGTGTGTGTCTTACCCTTTCCGTAGCAGGCCCTCTACTGTAGCATCGTGTCGTAAAGACAACATGAAGTCACCTGCGGCGTGACGTCCGTTGCCATGACAACGTGGCGTCATGTGATGTCATACGATGAGGAGGAGGGCCGCCAGCCTACATGTGGCAGAAAGCGAAATCCGCCACCGCGTGCTAAAGCTTAGCACCCTTTAGTGAATATGGGCCTACGATGGAATGCACAAGAAAAACATTTAACAGCACACTTAGATTGTAAGCTCTTCGGGGCAGGGAGTCCTTTTCCTAATGTTACTTTTATGTATGAAGCTTGTATTCCTATTATGCCACGTGTATTACTGTTGTACAGCGCTATATAAAGATATACATACTGTACATACTCCGTGCAGCCAATGTGGACAGCAATGACAAATATAGGGGGGTTTGGGGGAAAGTCTTTATATTAGAGACCTGCATGCCAGGCCAGTGTGATGCTATGCCGTACTCCTAAATAACACCATGTTCAACCCCCTGTTAAACATTTTAATTGCCAACCTCACTCCTTGCCGCCCGGAGATTTCAGCAAGATGAAATCTTTGCACACTTCATCCAAATCCAAACAGCCAACCAAAAAGGACAGAAATGGGTTCATCAAAATGAAATGATGCCAACGTAAGTGTATATGGTCCAATACGGCAACAGTCAAAATATATGGAGGAAAATCAAAGCACAACCAAATGGAAAGTAATTGCAATTTTTTTCTTTTTTAAATCAATGGTTTCTCGCACACGACCTTCACCCCGACCTAAAAACTTTTTGTCATATGAGACCGTAAGTCTTTTGCACGTCACCTGAAATTGCAGTCCAGGATCTCTAAGTTTTCCAAATAAATAAAGGATTACTAAAAACCAAACTTTGCCGGGATAAGAGTCACAACATAGGGACGGGATGTTAATCTCATGGCAATATTAAACCAGGTTGCCAACATCGCTTGAAAGCAACACTCACGGCAAACGGCGCTCTTGATTCATTAGCAGTTGTCGGTTCTGCGCGTTCTCTCCAAGATCTTCTCCCTTAAAGCAGCAAGACGGGTTCACTTTTATTATTATTTTTGTTAAATGTTTTTATTAGAGGTTTGAAGCAGAGGGGGGTATCTGGAGATGGAATACGTTAATTTCAGCACATGGTGACCCCCTGCTTCCCGAGTCACTTACCTCTGCAGGGGGTGCTGGTATCTCTGCACAGTTGTATGGTCTAGGTCCCACGGGCCAATAGGAAGCTGTTCCGGAAGACGTCACAGCTTCCTATTGGCCTGTGTGATGTGGGACATTTAAACCGCCATTAGATTAAGAAACACAGTTTCTCTGCCTGCGGGGATAACGGCAGAACTACAGAGATAAATATCGATGGAAGTAGGAGGTCCCAGGAGCTCAAATTAACAGTTCAGCTCCAGAGACCCTCTACTTCAAACCTGTAATACAATATATATATATTATTTTTTAAGTTCACCCATATTGCTGCTTTATACCAAACAGGACATGGTAACACCAGCACCCTACTCTTGCCCAGTGTGCCCAGGCAACGTACATGCCCTCACTACCCTACAGGGTGAATTTATAGCCATAGAGATTACTATCACCGGGTGACGATCCTTTATGTAAGTAAAACGTGGGAATATTGTGCTGAAAACTTGCGCACCCCCTGCCTCCTTACCTCCTGCCTCGCGCCCCCTCTTCTCCTCGGCTCCGGCGTCAAATGATGTCACGTGTCATGTGACGTCACGTTACCATGGCGTCACGTGACCCCACGGTTACCATGGCGATGCGTCGTCGAAGATCAGGTAAGAGAAGCTGCAGAGGCTTCACGCGGTCCCCCCCCCCCCCGGCACTTAATTTAAATGCCTCGGGGTAGAGTGCAGGACCTCTGTAGCCGCCGCACCCCCCCTGGAAATTCTCCCGCCCCTCTTGGGGAAGCGCTCCCCACTTTGTGCAACCTGTACTAGAGCAGTGTTTAACCTTTTTTTGGTTATGGAACCCTATAATTATATTGTGAAATTCTGAGAAACCCCAACCCTCTCTAATAGCGCATCTGAGATCAGATGCATTGTAAGGAACCCCAACCCTCTCTAATAGCTCGTCTGAGATCAGATACATTGTAAGGAACCCCAACCCTCTCTAATAGCGCGTCTGAGATCAGATACATTGTAAGGAACCCCAACTCCCTCTAATAGCGCGTCTGAGATCAGATACATTGTAAGGAACCTCAACCCTCTCTAATAGCGCGTCTGAGATCAGACGCATTGTAAGGAACCCCAACCCTCTCTAATAGCGCGTCTGAGATCAGATACATTGTAAGGAACCCCAACCCTCTCTAATAGCGTGTCTGAGATCAGATGCATTGTAAGGAACCGCAACCCTCTCTAATAGCGTGTCTGAGATCCGATGCATTGTAAGGAACCCCAACCCTCTCTAATAGCGTGTCTGAGATCAGATGCATTGTAAGGAGCCCCAACCCTCTCTAATAGCGCGTCTGAGATCAGGTGCATTGTAAGGAACCTCAACCCTCTCTAATAGTGTGTCTGAGATCAGATACATTGTAAGGAACCCCAACCCTCTCTAATAGCACGTCTGAGATCAGATGCATTGTAAGGAACCCCAACCCTCTCTAATAGCACGTCTGAGATCAGATGCATTGTAAGGAACCCCAACCCTCTCTAATAGTGCGTCTGAGATCAGATACATTGTAAGGAACCCCAACCCTCTCTAATAGCGCGTCTGTGATCAGATGCATTGTAAAAAATTTTGTATTTGGTGCCATTTTCAAATGACCAGAAAATTGCAGGGAACCCTTTAGGCAATGCCCCAGGGAACCCAAGGGTGCCTAGTAACCCCTGTTAAAAAACACTGTACGATAGGAAAAACATGAAAATAACCAAACTGGCAAATACCACAAACGGCAATATCTCCTGCTACCCTTTGCCCCTAAGTATGCAAAATTGGTGGAGACATTTGCAAGAGAGTGGTGAAAAGTGACGAACAAAATGCTAAAAAAACAAAATAGTCAAAACTTTTATTACAAGTCCGTTTGGGACCTAATTTGGCACAATATTGCAGGTCTTTACTGGTAAACCGTTTTAATTATTGCACAGGTTTTTTAAAAAAAATGATGCAGTTGAATACAATGTTATTAGATTACCAAATAAGAGCTTGCTGTCATTTACTATTTCATCATAAAATGGAAAAAATACAAATAAATAACTGGGAAAATTGCACCCAAATGGCTCCTGTCATTCGCAGACACAATCTAATTCTGTACATTTCTGAGCAAGCTTCTCTTAATTAGCTGTGCGGCTCAGTTCAAAAGGTGATTAATTGGGGCCTGTCCTCTACTGCGCAGAAGCGGGTCTCTGAGTGAGCGGCTCGGAAAGCCGAAATATAAACCAAATTGCCCTGACTAAATATGAAAGAAAGGAGGGTTGCAGCAAAGTGCAATTGGCATGCAAACTCCGTCTGCGCTAAAACAATTAATTCCCCTCTCTGCTATGACCCAGTGGTGTTGCACGCACATAAATACTTGTCTATCAGCTTTCGACACCTAAGGCGATGGAATATTAAAACGACTGCTCCGTTTAACCAGCTGAAGTGATGCTCTGCGGATTAGTTATGCATCAGGTGCAATCACTAACCCCGGCAAATCTCAAAATAATACCCATTCCACTTCTGTTGCTAGAATCACATCCTCTTAGCAACGCTTTGAAATGTTTCATTATTACTTTCAGGCTCATACAGAGGGGTGGGTTTCCTTCCCCCCACCCCCAAGGTTTCTCTTTCTCTCTTTATTGAAGTGGAAGCATTGTATGCGAAGAGATAATGGGGAAGGGCAGGTTGGTGGGCCTGCCTGAGACGTGGGAAAGTGCTCCGCAGAGGTCTTTGTATTTGTTGAAGTTAAAAGGTGACTATTTTCTGCTGAATGTTGTTTTCTTTTGCTTCGCGTCTGAATTTCTTAAAAACATATTAAGGGTTCTGTAAGGAAGTTAATAACCGGTTAAAGGGTTTGTTTACCGATGTAGCTGGTGGCTGGCACTGCCCCTATCAGGCGCTGTGACGGGTCCTTGTAATTACACCAGGCGGTGTGAGGACCTTCCTTGGCAATACTGATAACATGGCATTATTCTACTGCTGCAGTAAATTGCTAGTGTTCCAGCTATGCGAGCACTTAATAAGCAACCTTCCAGAGAAAGACACTCATTACCGTGCTGTATAAAATACATGAGCAGCGGTATCGGACATTGGGTAGCGGCTGTTTTGCCGCCGCCAAGTCGGCGTCGGTGTTTGGCCACCGAGGGACCCTACACTTCAGCCGCTGGCCATTTTGCCAATAAGGTAAATTCATTTAAAGGGTTTTAGCTGTTAGGGTAGGGGATTAGGGTAAGGGGTTTAGGATATGGGGATTAGGGTAAGGGGTTTAGGATATGGGGTTTAGGGTAGGGGATTAGGGTAAGGGGTTTAGGATATTTTGTTTAGGGTAGGGGATTAGGGTAAGGAGTTTAGGATATTGGGTTTAGGGTAGGGGATTAGGGAAAGGGGTGTAGGATATGGGGTTTAGGGTAGGAGATTAGGGAAAGGGGTTTAGGATATGGGGGTTAGGATAATGGATTTGGGTAAAGGGATTAGGGTAAGGGGTTTAGAATATAGGGTTAGGGTAGGGAATTAGGGTAAGGGGTTTAGGATATGGGGGTTAGGATAGGGGATTTGGGTAAAGGGATTAGGGTAAGGGGTTTAGGATATGGGGTTAGGATAGGGAATTAGGGTAAGGGGTTTTAGGGCAAGAGGTCATGATTTTTACGATGAGGGTAGCATTAGTACTAGGGGTTAAAATTAGGGGTTTTTAGGGTAAGGGATAAGGTTAGTGGCCTAATTTAGCGATGAAGCGGCCAGCGAAGAGATGTCACGGCGGCGAGGTGCGTGGCAGCTAAACGCTGGCGACGATTGTGGTGTGTGTGTGTGTGTGTGTGTGTGTGTGTGTGTGTGTGTAAGGATGTATGGAGAGATGTATTCTTGTTGTTACCCGGTAAGAGAGGAAAAAGAATGGATGGGTTCAAAAGCAAACAAAAGTCAGTGACATCAGCACAGTGGGACTGGGCCGTATTGCAAGAAGAAATGACCATCGTTGGACAAAGATTCTCTACTAGATTCCAAGGGATATCTAAATACCAGGACGATGACCAAAAGTAAGATGGGAGGATGAAATGAGAGAGTTTGTTTAAGCAACGTGAGTCTTGCAACTGCAGTACAGCAGGGCCCCAGTCTTAGAACGGAACCCGCCGCAAAGCGAAAATCGCCAGAAAGCGGAACTGGCGATTTTCGTTATGTGCGCATGCGCAGACCGGCAATGCGCCGTTCTACGCATGCGCAACATCAGCAAAAAAAAAAACCATTCTGCGCATGCGTGACCCCGGACCGACCCATTCTGCGCATGCGTGACCCCGGACCGACCCATTCTGCGCATGCGTAGAAATGGCGGCCCCCCTCTCGGTGCCGCCGTATCGGCGGATCGCCGAAAAGCGGGGCGCCGAGAAGCCTTCCTGTACCTCAAAAATTATTGGGAGGCCTTAATCCAGCAGTGGATTTACAAGGAATGATATATATTTCTTAACTCAACAAAATCACATTGCAGAACCAAATGGTCACATTTTCACTCCTGGGGAAGCTAAGCTAATGGCTCAATAGCATAATAAACTTTTACTCATCAGACAATAAGAACAGTACTTTATGACAATAAACAGCAGCCATTTTTTGCACCCTGAGCAGATCTCTCTGGACCCCCGCAGCAGAAACAAGGAAAGCAGGTCAACAGTATTCACACAGGAGAGGGATTCCAGCAAAGTGGAAGCTCTTTTTAAGTCAGATCACAGCAAATCTATCAGTTTTAAGTTGCACTGCATGCAAAACAGCTTCTTTAATTACGGCATCTTTCGCTCTGCTTTACAGTGCAGTGATTAACGAATTTGGCAGCATGCAGGGTGTCTGGTGCATCTTTGGGAACATTCCTGATTGAATCAGGCTACTTAACGAAGCCTCCCCGTTGCATCTTTACAAAGCGGAATCGGAAGCTGGGGGGGAAAAAATGGGCGAAGAAAGATCCTCGGAAGAAGAGTCGGCGGCAACGAGGCCGTTTGCGGAGGCCGGTAAATGCCTCCCGGGTTATACAGGTGTACGGGTGACTTGATTTAGGGAGAGACAACCGCTTACAGAGAGATGAGCAAAAATGAAAACTTCTGTGCTCCGTGACTGCTGTTTCAATGGACGTTATTCCACCCAGATGCCCCATAAGTAATGCCTGGTTTTAGCAAATTAACCAAATTGGCTCCCCACTTATCCCGCTTGCCACTGAGAAAATGTTCTCCTGCTGGAACTTCCCTTAATGAGGACACGGTTTTATTTGCTTATATATCACACACCTCTGCTGCAAAGAATATTTAATTGCTCAGACACACATTACCTTTTCCTATATAACTCCCACCAAGGGGCGAAAATCTTGGCACTGAGCTAGATAACCCGTCCCGTCCCAGAGCGGTCTGGAGTGTGTTAGTGGGATGTGTGTGGCTGGCACGAAGCTAGTTAATTTATACCACATATTGGGAAGCGCTTTTCATAGTTACCGTCGTTTTTATATTTCTTGCAGTCAATTTTTATTAAGGTTCCTCCCTAAAAAAATATTTTACAGTGGTAAATAGACACACACTTCAAAAGTTGAGGTGATTTGACTACGGTGAGAGCTTAAAAATGAAATAATTATAAACCTAGACTATATATATATAGTATAGAAGGACCAGCACAGATAACATTCCAAGAGACACTGTTTTTAAGTATACCTTTTGCTTCATTCATTGTAACATCGCCGGAAGAAGAGATCAGTGTATCTCGAAAGCTCGCACAAATAAAAGCATTTCGTTAGCCACAGAACGGTATCATCTATTTATTTTTTGATTATTGAAGCTCGGCTAACACGGTACTGATACCTCTACATGTATATATATATATATTTTTTTTGGAGACGTACTGCCTAGAGAAGTACTGATGCTGTAATGCCTATGCCTTCTGCAGGGGCTACACCACGTGAGTTTGGGGTTTCTCCGGCACCGAAGGTGTTAGCCATTTCCAGGCACTTGCTTTAAACAGCCCGATATGAAACACGATTAAAAAGTGGCGTGCCATTTTTATTTCAGGCGAGATGAAGGTAATTTGCTTCTCCCTGCATCTGTTTTCCCCACCAACACAGTAAGGACCGGGCTAATTAAGGGAGGAAAACCATATGGTCACATGGATAGGCCAGGTGGCTTGTCAATCACACACTCAAGGCGCGTGTTGTGCGTTGCGGACATGAAAAGCGCTGATTGCTGGAGCAGGCTCAGAACGGGAAGATTTTTTTTTCTTAAAAAACAAACCCTAATTATTAAAAAAATCTAAGTTCCACTAGCTCGCATATTTACTGGCATTCTGTTTTCATATTACAAGATTAATCTCTGGGGGAGTTTATCACTAACCATGTGTCGTGCCCCGTAATGATCATTAAAAGTCCTTTGGCGGGGACAGCCGTGGGTAACGATGCTGCAGCGCAGCCTTCCCTGCTGAACACCCCAGCCAGGACACCCGTGGGGTAATTTGCAAACACTCGCGTTAACCTCTTCACTGCCAGAAGGGCAAAACACCACACTATCCATTTTTACAAAAAGTGTTTGAGGCTTTTTGGGTAAAGGGTGTCACTTTCATTAATAATATTCAAGCTGTCTCCCCCCCCCCCCTGGTTTCCTGTGATCTTGACTCATCAGAAGCAGACCCCACGCTGTGAGTTTGCATAGCTAACCATGCATCTTCAATCATAAAAGAGATCCAAGCCATACCCCCGCTGACCAGCCTAACACCCCCACCCTAATGCTGGCAGACAGACCTGCCAGTGTCACTATGGACTATCAATATGCTGCAGCTTTCTCTTTCTTCAGATGCTAAATATTGCAACACATCTAGCAAGAGCCTCCCCAATTAGCAGGAGCGCAGTGTAATTACACATTCAGGCATTTGTTTCCTCCCCCCCCCGTTTAAAAAGCACTTGGAATAATAATATCCGGACAGAGGCTGCCACTTCTCAGGGAATGGAACCGGGTAACAGCGTTGGGTTAACTTTGTTACTTTCAAACTAAACGGCACCGGCCCATCTCCACATAGCGCCATGTAGCTATACAGTATGTCACAATATTGCTACCCTTTGTGACACGTTTCATGGCTCAAATGCGCAACAAGCCCCCTCTTTGGCTACCAAGAGGTTAATAATAATGATATTTTGTCCCATGTATTGTAAAGCGCTATGTACCTGGATGGCGCTATGTAAATGAAGATATCCATACATAACTTTAATAACTTTATTTCATATAGCGCTTTTCCTCCCAATTTGAAACAGAGCGCGTCACAGTTACAGTACAGCGCGCGGTTCGCAGCATTGTACATAGGGTTGTTACAGGTCCCTGCCCTGTGGAGTTTACAATCTATGTTTTTGGTGCCTGAGGCACAGGGAGATAAAGTGACGTGCTCAAGGTCACGAGGAGATGACACCGGGAATTGTTTACAGTGTCAGTGTCTTTCTGATGTATCTCTCAAAGCCTCCAGTCGCAATTATAGTGGTCATCTGAGCGACGCAGTGCATGACATCACTCGTGCCTGTCGCTCGCGCAAAACCTGCGCTGAGGTTCGAGGCGACGGGGAGGTGCGGCGGAGGCGTGGCGTCACGTGTGCGGTTTGCCCTCATGGGCTGAACCGCGCACAAACACAAAATTGTTTGTCTTCTGGAGAATCGCATGCGTGGTTGCGCTTCATATTTTGTGTATGTATGTGTATATATATATATATATATATATATATATATATATACACACACACACACACACACACACACACACACACACACACACACACACACACACCTAAAGATATGTACAGCAGGCTCACCTCAAGTAGCATTAGCACATGAACAGCGGAGTGCACGCCTCATAGCGATCATGTAAACCAGAATACTTCCCACAGACCCATAGATCGGAGTTGAAGAAGAGGCAGCACATCGCAGGTAAGTGATCAAAACATGTAGAACAATAGTAGAAAAATCTAACGTTTCGGTCCTAAATTAGATTTTCTACTCAATACAACATGTTTTGATCAATTACTTGCGATGTGCTGCTTCTTTTTCAACTCTGATCCATGGGTTTGGGGGATGTATGTGTGTGTGTGTGTGTGTGTGTCTGTGTGTGTGTGTGTGTGTGTGTCTGTGTGTGTGTGTGTTATATATATCAAAAAAGAAAAAAGACTGCACCTATACGTCTGGTGGTAATATAATACCAATGTAATAATCTAAAGCCCCCTTATAACTGGGCTAGTATATACCGATAAACGCGGAGGGTAAACAGTGTGCTGCTGAGCAAAGGCATATACATGAAGTTACCCATGAACGAAGGACATCCGCGGTTACATCCAATTCGTTCCCTGCCTTGCCCGGAACCAAATTGCATCGGAGTTGTGTTTCCGGAGGACTTCTCCAACGGCTGTTCACACTGTGGGTTCCTGCTGGATGGTGGCTCAGGGAGAACAGGCCGGACGAGTAGAGCGGAGCTGGGACATGAGTATTAATCTCATACAACGCTTTAATACTTTCTTGTTTGTGAGTTCGAAATTGTGAAGCTTTGGAATTATTAAACGTATTTTTTAGACTTAATGCACTAGGATTGGGCGCTTTCTTCTTTTTTTTTATATACATACATATATATAATATTTTCTAATTAGAAGAGCCTTCTGGCAACTGGAAATGTAGCCACAAGTGGAATGGTTATACTTAGAATAGCTCTGTGATGCAACACATTCATTTTAGAGGAATGTCCCTTTATAGAAAAAAACGTTCCCTTCTCCAACAACACTTATCTGCAAACATATGTTTTTAGACCTATATCCCTTCCCGCATGTTCCAGTGAAGCCCTTGTGAAAAATGAATTCTGTTCAAACTTTTCCCATTACTTACCAAGGGCTCCCAAAAGAGTTTTTGAACTGCTCCTCCCCCTATAATCCTCGCCAGCCTGGCTTGCATAATAAATGCCCCCGCCCTCTTCACATACACCTTCCACATGTTTCTGCTATCCCAAGGCCAGCTGTTTTATTCCGATTACATGTCCTTAGCAGAAGCAATTGGGATTAATTGCGATCTTTCCCTCCCATTGTTGCTAAAGTGGTGAATGGATCTGGAAGATTTTATGACACCGCATTAATACGGAGGTCCCTGCGGAAGGTCGACCTTTTCAGCTAATTCAACAAGGTGTATCCCTTCAATCGTGCTTCATCGCTCGCGCGCACTATGGGCAGCTGTAAGGGATTCAAGGGGTTAAACTCCCTATACAGGGCAGGAAACTGCACTGGTGTCAGGTTTCCTACCTGAGCTGGGAGGTGGATATAGTTAACTCCTGATTGAGCAGGGATAAAAGGCAGGAAGTTGCCAGAGACAGTGAGTTAGTTTTACCCCAGGAGGGTAGAGAGGCTTCTCCCAACCAAGAGGGACCCTGGTTGTTCTGGACCCGAGGACTGCAGGAAGCAGGCATGCAGGGTCCAGCTGGGACTTCCACCCAGGATAAAGATTACTACGGGCTGGACACAGCCTACTCCCCGTAACCGGCAGTCCTGGCTTGCTGAAAGAGCTACACAGAGAACTAGTAAGAGAATCCCCTGCAATACCGGATAAGAACTAAATACTATACTGCTGTGCCTAAAGACTGTTTAGTTTACATAAGGACTGTTATATTTCTTATTTTATTATTTGGTTTTCTTCAAGGGACAGAGTGCCTATTGTTTAGTTGTCTTGTGGATAACAAACCAATGCAATTAAGCTTAACCCTCTGTCTAAGCCTCTTACTGACCTCACCTACAGGCCGCTCCGTCACAGCGGCCTCATAGAGAAGAGGTCTGTTGTTCGGGCTGCGCGTGCCATCGTTGCCACTATAATCGGGGCCTAACACAGAACAGCACAATTACAAACAACAGAGGAGGAGATGTATCAATGTGTAGAAAGTGCGAATGGAAGTTTGCTTTAACGAATGTCTTATCTTTTGTATGTGGTTCTGTGTCAAATATATGGTGGACCTTCCTTATATGTGCCGCAGATTGGTAACCCAGAGACAGGGTTTGCCAGAGAGTGGACCGGGCATGACGGCAGAGGGGGAGCCTGGTTTGCCGACCCCAAATGTTGGGCGAGTCCCCCTGCTGTGTATCACCCCCACCCTCTGCTCGTTAACCCAGGGCTCAGGTGAAGGCTTGAGTCATGGGCCCGGGAAAGCAGATGGTGCATCTGGCCCAGAGGAGTTTACGATATTTCAGACTTGGCAGATTTTTTCCGTCGCAAATAGAAACCAATGCTGCACAAAGACGCCAAATGTGGCACATGGAAGAGATGACAGTCGTCATGTAAACCCTCCCTAACTTTGTGTATCAGTGTGCCTGTACGGTGTGTGTATCAGTGTGCCTGTATGTGTAACAGTGTTTCTGTGTGTGTGTCAGTGAGCCTGTACGGTGTGTGTGTGTGTGTTTGTGTGTCTGTCTCAAACATCCAGGGGGAGCATATGGGGAAAGAAATAAAAATTTAAGTGCAGACGTTTCTATAAAGTAGAATGATATAGTCTTGGCTCGTATAAATGTATTACTCACAAGATGTATGAGTTAATCAGGCAATTGGCAAATTGGGTTGCCACCCATCTGTATCTGGACCCCCCTTGTTTGAGATACCGTCAGCAGGATGATGTATATATAATAGAGAGAGAACTACATAGTGCGATCAAAAAGGTACAACTTTATAATTTAAAAAACGGGTCAATAAAATGCGCACTTACAATGTGCCAGTAAAAATCATGCATGTATCTCACAAATGGAGAAAATGGAGAAATTTGTGAGATACATGCATGATTTTTACTGGCACATTGTAAGTGCGCATTTTATTGACCCGTTTTTTAAATTATAAAGTTGTACCTTTTTGATCGCACTATGTAGTTCTCTCTCTATTATATATACATCATCCTGCTGACGGTATCTCAAACAAGGGGGGTCCAGATACAGATGGGTGGCAACCCAATTTGCCAATTGCCTGATTAACTCATACATCTTGTGAGTAATACATTTATACGAGCCAAGACTATATCATTCTACTTTATAGAAACGTCTGCACTTAAATTTTTATTTCTTTCCCCATATGCTCCCCCTGGATGTTTGAGAAAAATACTTGAATCCTTGGAACCCGTGAAACAGGTCCCACCAGTGAGGTTTGAGCTGGGTGGTTGGACTTTAATCATCACACTTCCCTTTATATAGATTTATTCACTATTGTTCTTTTTAATAGTTGTTTGCGCCTTATATCACTTATTCCACAATATACTGTTTGTGTGTCTGGGCATGTATCAGTGTCTGTGTGTGTATCAGTGTGTCTGCATGTGCATCAATGTGTTTGTGTTTGTAACAGTGTGCCTGTGTGTTTATACAGTATGTGTGTATGTATGTCTGTGTGTGTGTTAAAGAATTTTTGCCGTGGGGTTAGACGATTACGTGTTGCATTAAGGTTCAGCAGCTGTAAATGGAAAACAGCATCATTATTAACCCCCACGAAACACATAGCTCCACATGTTATTATATTATTCTGCAATGCTAGCTCCTCTCACTGCAAAGGGGAATCCAAAAGGAGAACATTATCTGTCCCTCCTGATAATTACAGCTGTTGTAGAACAGATTCCACTATGCAGGTCTCTGCTGCTGCTGGGTATTTACTTGGATCAATAGGGTATAGGGTTTGCAATGCAGCAAATCAAAATGCCCTGCAGAAATGTTCTACTCTAACCCCTTCACTACCAGGAGTGCCCAGAAAGCCTCTCTAACTTAACACTCTGGCAACAAAGATGTTAAACATTTCACTTTTAATCATCCAGAGGCACTGGCAACATACTGCTTATTGTTGATTCTTACAAAGGTGATACAACTTACTTTTCAGAGTGTACTGTGTTTATAGTGCAGTGTTTTTTCAACAGGGGTTCCTAGGAACTCTTGGGTTCCCTGCAATTCTCAGGTCATTTGAAAACTGTACCAAATACAGAAGAATTTACAATGCACCTGATCTCAGACGCACTATTAGAGAGGGTTGGGGTTCCTTACAATGCATCTGATTTCAGACACGCTATTAGAGAGGGTTGGGGTTCCTTACAATGCATCTGATTTCAGACACGCTATTAAAGAGGGTTGGGGTTCCTTACAATGCACCTGATCTCAGACGCGCTATTAAAGAGGGTTGGGGTTCCTTACAATGCACCTGATCTCAGACGCGCTATTAGAGAGGGTTGGGCTTCCTTACAATGCGTCTGATCTCAGACGCGCTATTAGAGAGGGTTGGGGTCCGCATAATTTCACAATATAATTATAGGGATCCTTAATCAGGAAAGTTTGGAAACTACTGGTATAATGTGTGCATTACTATATTTTTGTTGGGGAAAAGGGACGCAAACATTTCAGTTTTAATTAATGAACATTCTCTCCATTTAGTATTTCATGCCAATTCCTAATAAATTCACAATCACTATAATGAATCCCAAATAAAAATGTGCTTAATTTTTCTACGTTGATATAAAAAAAATTGACATGTAAACATGCATTTTCTGCATTGATGTACTGTATATTTTATGCTTTAACTCTGACCCTCCAGCTAGCTGTTCCCATGACATGTCGCATGCGGACCTCCTAAATTCTCTACCCTGCTCCCTATTCTCCTCCGCTCCGGGTTCTTCCTTGTTGGATGACAGCCTCAGCAGAGCAGCGCCGATCATCTGTGCAAGAAACCAACATCGTGCAATTGAATATAAAAAAAAAAATATATAAAACAAACAACAGGCTGAGCTTGTTTTCAACGGAGCGAAGTAAATAAACTAATTGAAACTGTTGTGACATTAGACGTGCCATTTTCTAAGCGCCCTGGTTCCGTGATCAGCCTGCGAATCGAGGCTGTGTTAAGTGCTGCTGCTGAAGTCACTTAGCTGTGCAGCCTTGTGCTAGAAGCCGGCTGGGTTCCCTGTTGCAGGACTGCTGTGCGCCCCCCATAACAGAGAGAGTTTGCTGCCGGCAGAATTGGGTTCCATGGGCCAATCCCAGCTAGGACAGGAGTGAGCTCCTATTCCATTGCTCTGTAAAGCGTTGCGGGCCCTAGTGACAACTCAAGGGTTTAATGCGGGCGACTGACGCCTATTTCCTAAAAAAAAAAATATATATATATTTTAAACATCCTTTTTGCATCATTGAAACCATTTTTGCAGCAGCCCCTCCAAGAATTGCACTGTCCTCAAACGGCAGCGCATGTTTAACCCCTTAAGTGCCGGCGCGGGCAGCGGCACCCAGGTGCCCATGGCCGCTTTCCAGCAAATCGCCACTGCGCCGGTGTGTTTTTAGGATCGCGAGGAGGTTCCTCATTTTCTGTGCAGATCGCATTTACCGCAACGCAACCTCCCCTAGGGAACAGCCTACTGTGCGTATCTACCGCGTCATGTTTGTGCAGGCGCGCCGGCGTAGTAACTACGTAGCAAGGCGCCCCAAGGGGTAAAGCCCTTAATACAGGGGTTCTCGACTCCCGTCCTGAAGATCCCCCAGCGGGTCAGGTTTTCAGGATATCACTGCTTCAGCACAGGTGGCTCAATCAGTGGCTCAGTTTAAATATCAGTCATATAAAAAAAATGTAATTACCCCAGACAGCATAAACATTTTTGTTTCCTTTTTTATGTGACATTAACAAAACAAAAGGTGTTTTTTTTAAATTTATGTTTAATTGAATATTACCGTTTAAACACTGCAGGGAAAAGAGCAGCTTCTAAAGGCTGGTTAAAAAAAACTGTTTGTATTGTGAGTTCAATTACCCCTCCCAGTGCTTATAGGGATCAAACACCTTTAAATAAAGCCAAGCTCTGCAATTACATAGATATGGGATTCCATCCTTTACTGAACCAGCACAGTCACAAGCTACATCCTTAGATACACAGAATCAAACAGACAGGGGAGAGAGAGAGGGGAGAGAGAAGAGAGGAGAGAGGGGGAGAGGGAGAGAAGGGGGAGAGGGAGAGAAGGGGGAGAGGGAGAGAAGGGGGAGAGGGAGAAGGGGGAGAGGGAGAGAGAGGGAGAGGGAGAGAGAGGGAGAGGGAGAAGGGGGAGAGAGAGGGAGAAGGGGGAGAGAGAGAGGGAGAAGGGGGAGAGGGAGAGGGAGAAGTGGGAGAGAGAGAGCGCTGTGACCTTACAGCAAAGAAAAAATAATTCATATATTATAAGCAATCAATTATTTTCAATGATTAAATAATAAATGTGGTAGAAAAGGCCTTTCTCCCTCTCTCCCACTCAGTATCCAGTCCTATTCATAATAATGTCACCATTTTTATATGTTGATCTTTAAAATAAAATAAAAACACACTACTCAAAAACAGTCCTGTAAATATAGTATATTGTGTACTGTATATATAGTGTGTACATTAATATATACACACACATAGAAATAAACATATTGTACACATACTGTATGTGTGTGTGTTACAATGTATATTTTCATCTGCCGTCCTCTGTGTCACTATTCACAGATATGACGTGTGTACAGGCATACCCCGCATTAACGTATGCAATGGGACCGGAGCATGTATGTAAAGCGAAAATGTACTTAAAGTGAAGCACTCCCTTTTCCCACTTATCGATGCATGTACTGTACTGCAATCGTTATATACATGCATAACTGATGTAAATAACGCATTTGTAACAGGCTCTATAGTCTCCCCGCTTGCGCACAGCTTCGGTACAGGTAGGGAGCCGGTATTGCTGTTCAGGACGTGATGACAGGCGCATGCGTGAGCTGCCGTTTGCCTATTGGGCGATATGTACTTACTCGCGAGTGTACTTAAAGTGAGTGTACTTAAAGCGGGGTATGCCTGTATATATATATATGTGAATAGTTTCTCTGGCTTTGCATCTGATTCCCATGATGTGCTTTAAAGCTGTGTTAACAGCGACCATTAGATTATATGGGCTCCATGTAACAATGGTTTTTCAGGCAAAAGGTGGCACTGTGTGCTCATTTGCATGTCATTTCCCAGAATCCCTTGCTGCAGTGGAAGCGCTGCGTGCTAGGTGATAATGGTGAAAGGCGGGGTTGCAGACCTGTCTATGACATGCAAATGAGCATACAGTTATATTTCCATTAGCTATATGCTTTGCTGTGGAGGTTTTTTGTCTCTTTTCTTACCCACCATAATAATAACCTCAGGGAGTGCAGCGTCCGCTGTGTCCCTAAATTAGCAGCACTAATGGGGCAGGTTCCCTACTCTAGGGCCAGTCCCTACAGCAACCACAAGCTGTATAGTGACTCAGGGCCTATCTGTGGCCTAGGGGAATTCTCTGGCCTAGTGCAGAGCCTACTTGCCTCTCTGCACAGACACCTCCTAACCCTTTCCTTTCCTGGACCCTAATGCCAACGTGCTCCCCTACGCAACTTCCTACTGCCCTTCCTGAGAAGATCCTCGCGCCCTATTGGTTCACTGGCATCAGGTGGTCAGCCCTAATACTCCTGGGACTTGTAGTCTCCTGCTAGAGCCTCCTCCTGATTGGCTGCCTTTCGTGCGCTTTAGCCTACGCATGAGCGAACTGCCTGGAGGGGTCGCCGCAACCCAGACTCCAGTGCGCAATCACAAAAAATGGCGACGTCCTACGTTCGGGCCGCCGCGGAACCTCTGGAGTACCGGAGTGCTCCCTGCACTAGCCCCCACGTTCCGGACGAGCTGTCGGCCGTCCCCGCAATTCTCGGGCACTCAGCAGAGGTGAAAGGTGTAACCGGGAACCCGGCTACATTATATATATATATATATATATATATATATATATATATATATATATAGTTATACGTTACCGTTCCAAGGATTGGTAAACAAGAGACAGCACTCAATGTTGAAAATCAAAGTGTATTAGTGAAAGCAAAAATACATCCAGAAACCCAACGTTTCGGTCCTACAGAATGGGACCTTCCTCAGGGGGATACCCCTGAGGAAGGTCCCATTCTGTAGGACCGAAACGTTGGGTTTCTGGATGTATTTTTGCTTTCACTAATACACTTTGATTTTCAACATTGAGTGCTGTCTCTTGTTTACCAATCCTTGGAACGGTAACGTATAACTACATTCTCTATATGGGACGTGCACCTGTGGCTTACCAGCACCTATTGGAGTGCCAACTGCCTTATCTGACACATATATATATATATATATATATATATATATATATACATATATATATACATATATATACATATATATACACACACATATAATATTTTCTAATTAGAAGAGCCTTCTGGCAAATGGAAATGTAGCCACAAGTGGAATGGTTATACTTAGAATAGCTCTATGATGCAACACATTCATTTTAGAGGAATGCCCCTTTATAAGAAAAAACGTTCCCTTCTCCAACACCACTTATCTGCAAACATATGTTTTTAGACCTAAATCCCTTCCCGCATGCTCCAGTGAAGCCCCCGTGAAGAATGAATTCTGTTCAAACATTTCCCATCACTTACCAAGGGCTCCCAAAAGAGTTTCTGCTCCTCCCCCTATAATCCTCGCCAGCCTGGCTTGCATAATAAATGCCCCCGCCCTCTTCACATACACCTTCCACATGTTTCTGCTATCCCAAGGCCAGCTGTTTTATTCCGATTACATGTCCTTAGCAGAAGCAATTAGGATTAATTACGTTCTTTCCCTCCCAGCGTCGCTAAAGTGGTGAATGGATCTGGAAGATTTCATGACACCGCATTAATACGGAGGTCCCTGCGGAAGGTCGACCTTTCCAGCTAATTCTACGAGGTGCATCCCTTCAGTCTGTCTCTCTCGCTGTGATGGTGTGCAGAGGGGAGCGCCAGCCGGTGTGCCAATATGGGGAGAACCATTTTCACAAGGAGCTGCTATGCCATATGACACCTTTTACAGCCTATTCACTTGAAGTTCAAACTGAAGTGAGAGACATAATAAGCCACAAAGGTAAAAGGAGAAACGAGTAGGAAAGAAGGTAACACCCCCCTGCCCCCCCCCCCCATCACAGATAAAGAGATAGAGAGGGGATAAGGAGAGAAAAGTTAACGCGTGTTAGGGCAAGGTGTGCAAACTTTTTGTCCTGCGCCCCCCTGCCTGCTGTCCCCCACTGCTCGCACCCCCCCTTACCTTGTCTCAAGCTTCAAATGACGTTGAGGGGTCATGTCACGTCATGTGACTCCTGTCAGGATCGGGCTTAGGCCCCTTGACTTTCCTCGTGACGTCATGAGTGCCACAATCTGTGCGCAGGCGCCGCGCTGCTAGGAAGGGAAACACCGAAGTGGCCGTCTCCAGGCTCACTGGCAAGCAAAGGGTTAATTCATTCAACTATTCCACAGCTGCTACTCACTCCGCCCCTGCCTATCAGTACACAGTATACCTGGGATTACTTATTGCTCACAGCATCCTGCTGCGTCTCCATTGGCTGCTTGTTCCTTATAGGCTCAGCCAGTCCTCTTGCAAACTGGCTGAGCACAAACTCTGTTCTAGTGACTTGTGCAAACCTCAAGCTCCCTGCAGCCCTGCCTTTGTCTTGTTTACTTCTTGTGTTTTTGACCCCAGCTTGCACCCGGACTCCTGCCTTCTCTGACCCCTGGACCCCGGCATCACACAACGACAATCCGATCTCTCCACTCCTAGACCACGGCAAGTACCTCAACCAATCCGACTTCTCCTACCCTGACCCAGCTACACGACTACCACTCTGCACTCCGGACGTGGCTGCTCGGTGGCTACCGACCCACCCACCTCAGCCTCGCGGTCCCGCCTTGTTTGCAGTGAGCACACGTTACAACCCCATGGCGTCATTTGATGCCACGTTGCTATGGCGACGCATCGCCCAAAGCCATAAGTTCTGGGAGCTTACAGAAGCTTTGCGCGGTATCCCGGCATTTAATTTAAAGGAGGAAGAGCGCGGGGCCACTGTAAGCGTTGCGCTCCCCCCCCAAAAAAAAATCTCACGCCCCCTGTGTTAGGGGAAGAATAGACAGTGGGAAAAATTGTATGTGTACAGACATACAGATCTTTATTCTTATGTAAAAAGTGTTATTCCAGAAAAGATACATTGAGCACTATCAACGGAATAAGGAGAAGAGCTGGAGATAAGAGTAGTGAGTACCACATAGCACAGGGGTGGGCAACTCCAGTCCTCACGAGCCACCAACAGGTCAGGTTTTCAGGATATCCCTGCTTCAGAACAGGTGGCTCAATCGAAGGCTGGGATATCCTGAAAACCTGACCTGTTGGTGGCCCTGGCGGACTGGAGTTGCCCACCCCCACCTCAGAATGAAGACGACAGAGAGGAAGAGCGACCAAGACATCTAACCCAGACCCTAAAGTCCATAGGAGCCTTATATAGGACAGGCCTCCTCACCCAGGTCTCCAAAGGGGCCGCATCAGAGAACATTGAGGAGCAGAAGGGCTTCTTGTGCTGAAATTGCACATACGTTTAATAACTACAATATTTCAACATTGTGCCAGCATGGAAAACATAGGGACCCTATACATTGACATTATCTCTAGTAAGTGTTACTGTGAACAAAATTGCACTTTGCTCCGGCTAATTTCATACTAGCTGCTTGGGCAGCTGAGAGCCCGAGGTCCACATCAAGGGTCTTCGCGAGATGGATCGGCCCCGTGGGCCACCAGCTCAAGAGCCCATAGTGTAGGATATACTCTACCTTACATGTGCTGGTCTACTACAGTATAATGCACTGTTTTAAACACCCTTGTACAGCAGAGGGGTGCGGGGCTGCTCCTCCTTTAATAAGACTGAATCCAGCATTGTTTATTTATTCCTGGACTCAATCAATGCCTTTAGTTTGCTGAATAATGGAATAGACCATGTTTACAGTGACAAATCCCACTTCAAGCAGCTGCTCTGTTACCTGTTTATTTTTTAAGAAGGAGTAATCCTGATGGAAGTTAGTAAGCTCTTCAGGCGACTGATTCCTCAACTGCTTCTGTATGTCTGGCCCTCTTACCGCTGTACCTGAGCGCCCCCGTTTTATTGTGTACTGTGCATTACATACGCCCCGGTCAGGCTGCCGAGCCTAAAGCTTGCTTTCTGCACCGTGATATACATACTGTATCATAAATGGAATCCCCAGCAGGGTGTCAGCTATTTGAGCACTTCCTACCTATAGTATTCATGGCATTTGAAGCTGGATTACAGAATGGGACGCAGAACTGAACGGATCGCTCCCCTCGCCTCTATCGTTTTCCCCCTGTTCAAAGGCACAGAGGCTCCATGGCGATGCTGACCACTGAAGTGGGAGATCACTTTATCTACATATGCCCTGGGTTTCAAATCAGTTTGCAAGCTCTGTGGAACGAAGATACATTTTGCCTGTTTTATTGTGTTTTGCGGTGTATTGAACAAAATAATTTCATATATACAAATACAGGGTGTCCACACTAAAAGATGCATAGTATATTTAGTTTCATCACTTTTAGTATGGACTGTGTGTATATATATATATGTGTGTATGTATGTATGTATGTATGTATAGCCTGGAGCTCCCGTGGCTCCTGGAGACCCCCCTTCCCTGGAGCAGCTCGATCGCGGGTACTGAAAAACCCGACGGCTGCTTCCAAGGGTGGGGTCTGGAGCAGGGAGCAGCGCGGCTTCTCCTGCCTGCGGCCGGTTGCCGGGGACGCGATCGGGCCGTTGCTAAGGCCGCGATCGCGTCTCTAAGGTCCCGGCGGCCGCAGAGCAGGGCGCCGCCATTGCGCTTCAAGTCGCGCATGCGCAGTGAGTCCCCCGTGGCCCAGTTAGCTCGCGCATGCGCAGGGAGGCTGCGAGAGGCAGGGAAGAGTCGCGCGAAGGCAGAGACAGCTCAGGAAGTGTTGCGGCGGCCATTAGGAGTTAGTGTAGGCAGAGGGGAGGAGCGCACGCGGCCCCAATGTTATAGTAAGGGCCTCGGGACTACAATTCCCATGAGGCATAGCGAGGCAGGCACCAGGTGCTTGATAGGAGCCAATAGGGCTGTAGGACTGCCCTGGAGGGAGAATAGATACATTTCCCGGGCTTTGCATGAGTCACGTCAGTTGGAGCAGCGGAGCTGAAGGGGAAGGAAGGATGCAGGGAGTGAGTGCAGCTCCTGCATCCTGATAGGTACCCTCACCCTCCAGGTAGGCCCCAACTCCCCACCAGGTTAGTGGGTAACTGATAAGGGACGGCCCTAGATAGGGAGGTCACCCTTAGGTGTGTGTAAGGTGCAGGTTTGGCAGTGCCACAGCGGGTAGTGCTGTGCGCACTGGCAAATAGGCACAGAGTGTGTGCAGTGTGTTTACTGCGGGTTCCAGGGTGCTGTGTGTGTGTTGCTGCATGTGCTGGGCGCAGTGTGTGCAGCGTGTGAATGTCTGCAGGCTGACAGTGAGAGCGGGGTGTGCTGCAGGCTGTTAGGAGTAGCGAGTAGCTAGAAGTTAGGGAGGATTAGGGACTTGGGTAGATAAGTAGTGGGGCAGGTTATTAACCCCGCAGGCCCTAGGAGTTTCCCCCAAGTCACCTCAGGTTGCGGTTCATCAGGGACAGGCCCTAGGTTAGGGTTCCTGTCACTTTAGGGTTAGTTAGGGATAGATAGGGATAGCGGCGGCTGCTGTTCCCGTGAGACGGTGTGTTACCGAGAGACGGTTGTGTTCCCGTGAAGCGGTGGGACCCTCGTTGGGGTTCCTGGAGAATATCACCTGGATAGGATCAGACGGATGCATCGCACGTCAGACCCTTTGAGAAGCTTGTTGCTGACCCGAGCACCGGAGTGCTCGGAAGGTATTATGTCATCACATGTGCACCAACAGGCCTAGAGGTTTTAGTGACTGCGCAGTCACCCAGTGACTATCTCTGTAGGAGTACGGGACATTGGGTGGGGTTCTTGGGACACTGGGTGGGATCACCTGGTGTCGGGAAATCGTCCTGCGAGACGTCAAGGGTAGTGTCTCCTCGTGAGAGAGACACTGGTTATTATTATATTATTTGTAAGTAAAGTAGATATATATATTCACTGTGTGTGTAGTTTCTTATTGGGTTCCTATGTAGGGTCATTCTACACTTCCCTAGAATCCTACATAGGTGGAGGCGCTGAAGAAGATCCGTTCCAGAGGATTCACCCCAGGCTCTCATTAGCGGAGGCTCAGACCTCCTGTGAGCCTACAGGTATACGCACCACACCGGTAACACTGCATGTTCTACTCACCCACACTATATATGAGATTGGGTGGGGTGGAATACCCGTTACATTTGGAGGCGCTGCTGAGATTGACCTGGGGTGCCCTGTTCCATTTTTTTCTAAATTGTGCTATTTTTGTTCGCCATGAAGAAGCCACGTGCTGATTTCCCGCCCGTGCGGGAAAATGTTGCAAACTGTCCGGTTTGGCGGGAAACCCTAAGCCCCGCCCCCGCCAACTGAATAACTCCATGCAGAGCCAGAGTCACTCCATGAAAGTGTGTGCTGCCCCTCCTTCAGATTCCACCAGGGGGAGCAAGCACTGTGAGCCTTCATCCGTAACTGCTGTCTCCATCAAAGAATGTACTGGGGGCAAAGAAAATTGCTCGCCGTCATATGGACTCTGGCCGACGAAGGCCGGGGCCGTATCCTTTTTGTTGTGTCCGTGTATGATAGAATCATTGAGTCCGTTGGGTAGTATGAACTTTGCGATTTTGACGTGCCTGATAAGAGGGCGGCTGGAAGACGCAAACGAGGATGGGTGCCGGGAATGTTTCTGTAACAACGGTGACTGCTCCTTTTGTAAATTGGCCTGGGGACGCATGTGTGGCTGCTGCAGGATACCGACTCTGCAACCCGTGCCGTTGGCGGCTACAGGACAGCCCGAGGAAGAGGGCACTGTGGCCGACATAAATGAAATAGACTATGGGTTTTCTGATAATGATGATGAGACAGACTGTAAGGGAGTACACCCCAATGTGTATGTGGCCTGGCGCGCGCCAGGAGTAGATTCTCTTCTCTTCATATGCTCCTGCCTGCAAGAAGCCCACGCTCAGGGAGCCAACGTGGCTCAAGGACCCTTCGACTTCAGGACCGTCGAGGTGGAAGGAGAAATGGGCATACAGTGTTTTAGCCCCACGTGCGGCTGTTCTAGAGAGACATTGACATGGTGGTCCTACTGTGAATGTTGCGGTGTGCGGTTATTGAAGTCTATTGTACCCCAGCCTACAGAGCCAGCTAAGGAGCCAAGTGAACCCATGGCGGAGAAGAGCGCGACTGCAGTGGAGGTACCGGAGCACGCCAGCTTCGTAACCACAACCACGGGCTGTATTACAGAAGGATCTGGTGACTACCTTGCGGAGGATACTGTCATGATATCTTCCGGGGAAGAGGTTGAAGTCCCATCGGTGGCGATGCGCCTACCGGCGAACCACCCCAGCGGTGATGCCGAGGATACAGAGTCTGCTGTGGGTCCGTGTACCCTGGAAAATGTGTATCCCGATGTTGCGGACCCTGCTGTGGGCCCGTGTGCCCTACAGTGGTCAGTCCGACCTACTACAGAGGTACCATCGGTCCTAGAATGGGGACCAGTACCTAACGCCGACAAGGGTGAGTCGACTGCCCCAGGGGTGTCGGGGGTGAGCCTCCAGGTGACCGCGGAGCACGATGGCTCCTTAAGTCTGGTCGCCCGGGCGAAGGGCTCCCCTCTGCATCGCGTCCTGGTGGAGGTGTCCTCATTAGAAGGTAGCTGTCCAGAGAAGAGAGTGGACCAGTGTCTACCGCCGATCCTTCCGGAAGAAGGGAAGCCCATCGTCAGCCAGCCGAGTGGTAAGGAACCCCCTTGGTCCCCACAGACTCCGATGGAGGTGGCCGTGAAGAAGGCCAGAGTTGCGGCTTCTGAACGGAGTATGAGCCCGTGTGCTCCGACACAAGTGGTCCTAGGACTGGGATCCAACGCTCCCGAGTTTTCAGCACGTAAGTGGGCTGCCCCAGAAGTGCCGGGGGCAGGTCCCGATACCACCCAGGTGGGAACTGACAGCGTCCCCGAGGACCTGTTAGCCACCGTGAATCACCGCAGGGGTAAGGTGTCTACTTTTTTCCCCCTGCCAGGTGAAACCGAGACATTTCCCAGTGCTCGCTTCTCAGTGGAAGCCTCGCAAGTCCGTAGGGACAAGGACTGTGAGAAGGAAGATCCAGGGAGACTGGCCTCCTTTACGCCCAAAAAGGAGATTGCCATTCGCCAGGTGGTGGACCGCGGGAAAGGTCCTGGCCTCCTGGTCTACCGCATCCCTGCCGCGGATGACCGGGTAAAGGTCTGCTTCAGAGACATTGTGCTACTCCTTCCACCAGGGGGAGGAAGTAGCGAAGAGCCAGTTGCTGTCGCTTTAGAGTGGGCTCTCCAAGAAATTTTTCTGGGGGAGGCTCACGGACGCAAAAGTGAGGTACCCCCACATGTTCAGTTCGGGGCACCCCACAC
This sequence comes from Ascaphus truei, assembly GCF_040206685.1. Taxonomy (NCBI): domain Eukaryota; kingdom Metazoa; phylum Chordata; class Amphibia; order Anura; family Ascaphidae; genus Ascaphus; species Ascaphus truei. Next base: position 20,073,295 of record NC_134489.1, read on the forward strand.
ATGGTCTCAGCACGCTTCGGGTTATTGGTGTGAAGTGCAATGTAACCTGAAGTATAAATTTGACATGTGTTGTGTATTCTGTGTACTGCATTTTCACAATGTAATGTTTGTGCAAGATTACAACTGCTATCCAAGCGAGGACGTTGGAGTTCCACCAGGGGGAGAATATAGCCTGGAGCTCCCGTGGCTCCTGGAGACCCCCCTTCCCTGGAGCAGCTCGATCGTGGGTACTGAAAAACCCGACGGCTGCTTCCAAGGGTGGGGTCTGGAGCAGGGAGCAGCGCGGCTTCTCCTGCCTGCGGCCGGTTGCCGGGGACGCGATCGGGCCGTTGCTAAGGCCGCGATCGCGTCTCTAAGGTCCCGGCGGCCGCAGAGCAGGGCGCCGCCATTGCGCTTCAAGTCGCGCATGCGCAGTGAGTCCCCCATGGCCCAGTTAGCTCGCGCATGCGCAGGGAGGCTGCGAGAGGCAGGGAAGAGTCGCGCGAAGGCAGAGACAGCTCAGGAAGTGTTGCGGCGGCCATTAGGAGTTAGTGTAGGCAGAGGGGAGGAGCGCACGCGGCCCCAATGTTATAGTAAGGGCCTCGGGACTACAATTCCCATGAGGCATAGCGAGGCAGGCACCAGGTGCTTGATAGGAGCCAATAGGGCTGTAGGACTGCCCTGGAGGGAGAATAGATACATTTCCCGGGCTTTGCATGAGTCACGTCAGTTGGAGCAGCGGAGCTGAAGGGGAAGGAAGGATGCAGGGAGTGAGTGCAGCTCCTGCATCCTGATAGGTACCCTCACCCTCCAGGTAGGCCCCAACTCCCCACCAGGTTAGTGGGTAACTGATAAGGGACGGCCCTAGATAGGGAGGTCACCCTTAGGTGTGTGTAAGGTGCAGGTTTGGCAGTGCCACAGCGGGTAGTGCTGTGCGCACTGGCAAATAGGCACAGAGTGTGTGCAGTGTGTTTACTGCGGGTTCCAGGGTGCTGTGTGTGTGTTGCTGCATGTGCTGGGCGCAGTGTGTGCAGCGTGTGAATGTCTGCAGGCTGACAGTGAGAGCGGGGTGTCTGCTGCAGGCTGTTAGGAGTAGCGAGTAGCTAGAAGTTAGGGAGGATTAGGGACTTGGGTAGATAAGTAGTGGGGCAGGTTATTAACCCCGCAGGCCCTAGGAGTTTCCCCCAAGTCACCTCAGGTTGCGGTTCATCAGGGACAGGCCCTAGGTTAGGGTTCCTGTCACTTTAGGGTTAGTTAGGGATAGATAGGGATAGCGGCGGCTGCTGTTCCCGTGAGACGGTGTGTTACCGAGAGACGGTTGTGTTCCCGTGAAGCGGTGGGACCCTCGTTGGGGTTCCTGGAGAATATCACCTGGATAGGATCAGACGGATGCATCGCACGTCTGACCCTTTGAGAAGCTTGTTGCTGACCCGAGCACCGGAGTGCTCGGAAGGTATTATGTCATCACATGTGCACCAACAGGCCTAGAGGTTTTAGTGACTGCGCAGTCACCCAGTGACTATCTCTGTAGGAGTACGGGACATTGGGTGGGGTTCTTGGGACACTGGGTGGGATCACCTGGTGTCGGGGAATCGTCCTGCGAGACGTCAAGGGTAGTGTCTCCTCGTGAGAGAGACACTGGTTATTATTATATTATTTGTAAGTAAAGTAGATATATATATTCACTGTGTGTGTAGTTTCTTATTGGGTTCCTATGTAGGGTCATTCTACACTTCCCTAGAATCCTACATAGGTGGAGGCGCTGAAGAAGATCCGTTCCAGAGGATTCACCCCAGGCTCTCATTAGCGGAGGCTCAGACCTCCTGTGAGCCTACAGGTATACGCACCACACCGGTAACACTGCATGTTCTACTCACCCACACTATATATGAGATTGGGTGGGGTGGAATACCCGTTACATATGTATGTATGTATGTATGTATGTATGTATATTATATATATATATGATACAACATTGTACCCCACTCAAATGAAGCTAAAGGATTTACTGAAAAAACAGACAACTAACATGGTACAGATACTATATATATATATATATATATATATATATATACATACATATATATATATATATATATATATATATGGAACCATGTTAAAAATGGTTTTTGAAGCAAAAAGTGGCACTGTGTGCTCATTTGCATGTCATTTCCCAGAATCCCTTGCTGCAGTGGAAGTGCTGTATGCTGGTTGATAATGGTGAAAGGCGGGGTTGCAGACCTGCCTAAGACATGCAGATGAGCATACAGTTGTATTTACATTTGTATATATATATACAGTGTTCGACAAACCTATACATTTGCACGCCCCGGGCGAGTGGATTTAACATCGTGGCGAGCTCCTATTGGCCCAAGCAGCACACGTGTGGTACTAGGTGGCGAGTAGATTTTTTTGTTCGGCGAGTAGATTTTTGGGTGATTTGTCGACCACTATATATATATATATATATATATATATATATATATATATATATATATATATATATATATAATAGTATCAGTATACAGATAGGATAGTAGAAAAACTGGCACACGCTTTTTTTGTACCTCCTGAGTGTGCTGTCTCCTTCTTGCCTTGTGATCTTGGGATCCTGGATTTACTCGGTAAGGAACCTATCTATACATTACCTGTATGGGACAAGCACCTATTTCCAGTTTATGTGTGTGCCATCTGCATATATATATATGTATCACAAGAGGATGGGGATAGTGGAAAATGAGTGCGCTAAATCACACAGCTATAATAGGGGAGTATGTCTATGTTTACACCAATAACTACAGAGACTGTAAGAGTATATAATAGATAAATATCAACCTCCCTGTACCAAATACCTAGATCAATAGGCATGGCCCATGACCTACCCTAGCATGGTTACAAGGCTAGGAATTGTAACAATAGGTATGAGTATTCCAACCTCTATTGGGTATAGATTAGTCCAGTTCATTCAAGACCACTCCAAATATTCTATCTTTATGCTGCTAGTGATATACAGTTCTTCACAAAAGTATATGTTTAAAAAGTTCAAGTCCAAGCAACTAGCTGATAGCTACCCCAGATCACCAATCCTGAATATGAATATCAAAAAGAACAAAAAACAAGGGCGCTGTAGCAAGCAAGTTTTTATATTGAACTAAAAAATATATATCGTATAATGATAAAACATAAGATTGAATGCATAAACGTTTAAGCATTGAATCTTATGTTTTATCATTATACGATATATATTTTTTTAATTCAATATAACAACTTGCTTGCTACAGCGCCCTTGTTTTTTGTTCTTTTTGATATATGTTTTTTCAGACAAAAGGTGACACATTGTGTGCTCATTTGCATCTCATTTCCCAGAATCCCTTGCTGCAGTGGGAGCACTGTATGCTGGGGATAATGGCGAAAGGCGGGGTTGCAGACCTGTCTAAGTAAGACATGTGAATGTGCTCACATGTAATATTTGTATTTGATATACAGTATGTATGTGTTTTTTTAATTGGTGTTTAGATATATAATTGTTGCTGCTGTGTTATTAGTGGGAGCTCACAAGGATTTAATGAACATGTGTCCTAGCAGCACCACAAAGCTTTAATACAGTAATAGTAATGATGTCCCCCATTTAAATTCACGGAAAGCGTCAGGTGACTGCAGGCTGGCAGGACGGAGCGGCTGCTGCTGTCACAGCTCATGGCTTCCAGTCCGTGTGCTGCCGCCTGCCAAACACATCCGCACGGCCAGGAGCTTATTACTGATCTATCTGCCTGCTCACGACTGGAGCCCAGCCCAAGGGGGGTATTAACCCCAGAGTCTGCACGGAGACGCACTGCAAGTACCGAGAACTTAACCCTTTGCTGGCTGGGGGGGTCGGCAACACCAGTTGTCATAGACATTTACTTCCACTGTTCCCAAAGAAACATGCGGCACTGTAGACTAGTGCAGGGTATCACTGGGCATTGTAATGCTTACAATAAAAACTGTGCACTGATGCAGGCTAATTCTGTGCAATACGCTGGAAAGGAACCTGCTGCTCTGTACATTAATGCAGAGTATTTATATACACTTCAAATAAAACATGCTACACACACATACACACACACAAACACACACACACACACTCACATACTGATACACACTTAACAGACTGACTCAGATACACATACACTGATACACCCAGAGCCAGAGACTGACTCATACACATACACTGATACACCCAGAGCAGACTGACTCATACACATACACTGATACACACAGAGCCAGAGACTGACTCCTACACATACACTGATACACACAGAGCCAGAGACTGACTCAGATACACATACACTGATACATACATACATAACAGACTGACTCAGTTACACATACACTGATACACACAGATCAAGCTGACTCACATACACATACACAGATCAGGCTGACTCAGATGCACATACACTGATACACACAGAGCAGACTGACTCACATACACACATAACAGACGGACTCAGATACACATAGACACATACACAGAGCAGACTGACTCATACACAGATATACAGGAACCCATACAAGCTCATATTAAACCCCCAAAATAACCACAACATATATATAAGCATATAAGTGTCACAGAGGAGTGCTACTGAGAATGGCAATATATATTTAAAACCAGAGACAGAACATGAAACACAGACAGAGCTCAGTGAACATCCAGTGAAACTTATACACGGGGGTTTAATATGAGCTTTTAGGGGTCCTGTATGTTTTGCAATTCTTGTTCATCTGGTCTTGCCTGATTGGAGGGTGGCTCCTCCCACCTTGTTGAAGCTCACCCCCTTCCACATTTGAATGGTTAAAAGCTCAATCCATAGCATCTCCCACTCTCAGGGGAACTTTCTTGCTTGCAGTATGATTGTGACAAATATAATACAGAGTGCTTTTCCTGGTAATGTACAGGTTAATAAAAGCTTCAATCAGACTTAGAACTATGCAACTAAATTTGACATATTTATTATAAATCATTCTTCCTGGTAATGCACGGGTTATTAAGAATTTATATTAGTGTTGGGGACCCTTGAGATGTGGTCTGCCGTGTAGTGGCTCAGGGGCTTACAACACTTTGGCCAAAATGTTAAACTAAAAGACCATTTTATTTAATAGATATCTATACATATATATTTAGGCACGGTACCGTGTATAAGTTTCACTGGATGTGCACTGAGCTCTGTCTGTGTTTCATGTTCTGTCTCTGGTTTTAAACTCATACACAGATACACTGATACACAGAACAGACTGACTCAGATACACATACACACATACACAGAACAGATTGACTCAGATACACATACACTGATACAAACACAGCAGACTGACTCAGATATACATACTGTGTACACTGTTACACACAGATCAGGCCGACTCAGATACACATACACTGATACACACAGAGCAGATTGACTCACATACACAGATCAGACTGACTCAGATACACATACACACAGATCAGGCTGACTCAGATACACATATACTGTACTAAAACACATACACTGATACACACAGAGCAGACTGACTCAGACACACACACACACACACACACACACACTGATACACACAGAACAGACTTACTCAGATACACACACTGAAACACACAGATTTTTGAAAAAAAAAGACATTCTAACTAAGTTTTTCTATCTATATACTGTACATATTCATCGCCCGATAAATAGCTGCGCTGCAGAATATTCCTGCACAGCCTGAGTGCCGGGACAAGGACCTTTGAAACCCACCAGCCTGCGCTATATGAAGAAAGATGATGATTATTATAGGGCTCGCTCTGCTCTGACCTTCCAAGTCTCTCCTCCAAGATTCCCCGGCCCTGATGTCGTTCCGCCAACAATATCATTCCTCTTCCCAGCGCAGTCACCCTGAGCGAGGGCCTATTAATCAGGTCGCGGCCGCTTCACACCGAGCATGTTTCCAAGCGGCTATGATTGCAGAACCGTTTGGTGTCCTGAAAGCACCCTATATAAATGCAAATCATTATTGCTGCATTTATATCACGGGAGCAGCCTCGTGTGTTAAGAAAGACACCCATGCCTGGGTGGAAAAGTGCCCCGCAGAAGGTATTCTGTGTGTCTTAAACGTTCATACCGAAGGACAAAAAGGCAGCCATTTTATTAACCCTGCAAAAGTGTATCAAAGGCTGTAAGCAGGTACTGTACAGAAAACATTTACTGTACAAAGCAGAACATTTCTTCACAGAGATGTCAACATCCACGGACAGAACTTGGTGAGATTCCGGGGTTTGGACCCCCCCCCCCCCCCAAAAAAAAGGCATTTTAACCTTGCTCAATGTGTTGCAGGCCCCTCTGGTCGACAAGGGGTTAATGGGGACGTGCTGATTTGCATCGGTCCATGACACGCTGATGCTTAAAAAAAATCAAGGAGACCGACTCCAAAATCAGTGACATGCCTGCAGTGTATTGGGATTTCCCCAAAACAGGACACAGTCCTACCGCCATCTTCATCACCCGGGGCAGTGTCAGGCTGATCAGAAAACTATGTTCGTGTTGTCTGCAGTGATGCCTGCCTCCAGTGATGCAGAACCTCCAGCTGTATCTTACATAGTTACATAGTAGATGAGGTTGAAAAAAGACATAGGTCCATCAAGTTCGACCTATGCTAAATTTAGACAACAGATACTTTATCCTATATCTATACTTACTTATTGATCCAGAGGAAGGCAAACAAAAAACCCCATTAAGGGGAAAAATTAATTCCTTCCTGACTCCAAGAATTGGCAATCAGATTAATCCCTGGATCAACATCCTTCCCATGTTTACTTATTTGGTATATCCCTGTATACCTTTCCCATCTAAAAAGATGTCCAACCTTTTTTTGAACAAATCTATTGTATCTGCCATCACAGTCTCCATGGGTAAGGAATTCCACATTTTAACTGCCCTTACTGTAAAGAACCCTTTCCTTTGTTGCTGGTGAAATTTCCTTTCCTCCAACCTTAAGGGATGGCCCAGAGTCCTTAGTACTGCCCGTGGGATGAATAGTTCTTTTGAAAGCTCCTTGTATTGTCCCCGAATATATTTGTATATAGTTATCATATCGCCTCTTTTCTAATGTAAATAAATCTAATTTAGCTAGCCTCTCCTCATAAGTTATTAATTTGGTGGCTCTTCTCTGCACTCTCTCTAGTTCCATAATGAAACTGCATGTATTGTTTCTTTTACAGGCTGCCAGTCTAACATGGTTCCTATCTCTTGATTACATGAGCATGGTGTGATCCCCAAGGAGAAATCGTTTTGGGGACGGGAGGGGTTGAACTTGAACCTGCAGAGAGTGTAAGTGGAAGGTTGGTCATACACCAAAACAAACCCATTTTAACTTCCAAGTATCCCTCCAGGGCCTGGCCAACCAGCTGCATTCACAGTGTCTGCGTGGAATAGAATGTCACAAGCCAGCAACACAACCCCACCCCACTACTGTGCGTGTCACGTGTCACATTAATCATTTCACATCCAGCACACACTTATCTGTTCTACTTGGTAAGTCTGGGGCGGCCAACTCCAGTCCTCAAGGGCCATCAACAGGGCAGGTTTTCAGGATATCCCTGCTTCGGCACAGGTGGCTCAATCCCGTTGATCTTACAATCTGTTTTTTTGGTGCCTGAGGCACAGGGAGATAAAGTGACTTGCCCAAGGTCACAAGGAGCCGACACCGGGAATTGAACCAGGCTCCTCCTGCTGCAAGCTCAGTGCCAGTCAGTGTCTTTACTCACTAGCTACTCCTGCTCATTCAAGTTAGTTTAACAGCCGACACGGTCTATGAAATGGCCCTCTAAAAGATGTGTAAAATATTTGCTGAAGTTCGTGAACCCTTTGAAAAATGTACTCCCCATGCTCGCTCTCCCCCCCAAAAAATGGCCACGGAGCATTAAAAGTCAGTGTGTGGGTCACAGAACCCGAAATTCAAGTCACATGGCCCTTTATATACTGCCATTTTTGCCAAATTTGGTGAAGAGAGGCGCTATAACCAGCCATTAAAAAAGTTACGGTGTGTAAAAAATATGACATAAACCCTCCACTGTACAGGTGGAAATAGCTGTGCATTAGTAGGGTTACTGGCTCTGCACTTTAACCCGGGCTGTGCTGAAAAGCTGTGTAAGGCTTGTTCTATAGTATGTGCGGGCGTGCGTGCACGTGACGCACACTTTTTGTGTGTACGGTCCGTGCTGCTGGGAACGACAGGTTTGCAATGGTGTGTGTGTGTGTGTGTGTGTGGATTGTGTGATTTATTATATATTTTTTAAATGAAAAAAAGGACACGTTGTGTAAGAATAAATTATTTATTAACATTGTGTGCACACACATACACACACACATACACACACATACACACACACATACACACATACACACACACACACACTAGAGCGGCGGTACCGGCGTGAAAACGTACTTTTCGCAGTCTTCCCCCCTGTCGGCCGGCTCCACGCTCACTGCCGCGCGGACCTAGTATAGGACAGCTGGCTATCCACAGTCAACTATAAGTGATGCGCACTGCGGAGCATGCGCGCCCACTGTATTACGGGCCTAATACAGCAGGCATACGCTTATAGGGGTCCATGTTAAAATGGACATGTAGTAAAAGGTGACACTGTGCTCATTTGCATGTCATTACCCAGAATTCCTGGCTGCAGTGGAAGCACTGTATGCTAAGCCAGGGGTGTGCAAACATTTTCCTCTGCGCCCCCTGCTGCTCTCTCTCCCCCCCCCCCCCCTACCTGGTCTCCGGCTTCATGTGACCTTGCTTTGCGTGCCCCCCTGGCATTTAATTTAAATATGCTTTGGGGAAGAGCGTGGGGCCTCTGTAAGCACCGCGCCTCCCCCGCCCCTGAAAATCTCGCCTATGCTAAGCAATAACAGGGAAAGACAGGGTTGCAGACCTGTCTGAGACATGCAAATGTATCCACAAGTGGCATTTTTATTTAATGGGAAGATTGGCCAAATTGGTAACATTTTGAGCAATTTGACGGTTCGCTACATTTTTGCAAAAACTTGACATTTAAAAATAAATAAATATAGAAATTGTGCCGATCACATTTGAAGAGATCTGCCTAGCTGTCGTAACCGCACAGATGTGAAAGATAAGAAAGCATTAAAAAGGCTCTTAAAGGTTAATGGTTACAAATAACATAACAAGCCCCCCCCCCCCCCCCCAAAAATATATGTATCTGAAAACTGAGCTGCTGGCTTCTCCGGAATCGGACAACTGGACACGGTCAGACCAAGTCTCCGACGGAGTTCGGCCACAGGCCCAGGGCCAGGCCAACCAGCTGCATTCACAGTATCTGCGTAGAATATAATGTCACAAACCAGCAACCCCGCTCCACAACTGTGACATTAACCACTTCACTTCCAGCACACACTTGTCTGTTCTCCTTGGTAGGTCTGGAGCAGCCAAACCCATTCCTGAAGGGCTATCAACAGGTCAGGTTTTCAGGATATCCCTGCTTTGCCACAGGTGGCTTAATCAGTGGCTCAGTCGAAGACTTAGCCACTGGCTGAGCCACCTGTGCTGAAGTAGTGACATTTGGACATGGCCAGACCAAGTCTCCGCCGGAGTTCGGCTACAGAGGGACCCTCTGCAGCAGCCGTTGGCCACTGAGCCGCCTAGGTGTTCATTTAAGGGTAAATTAGGATAGGGGAATAGGGTAGAGGGTTAAGGTTTTTAAGTTAGGGGGTAGCATTAGTATTCAAGGTTAAAATTAGGGGTTAAGATAAAGAGGTAAAGTTAGGGATTTATGTCGGCGGTCTCTGCGGCGATGTGGGTAGCGACTATACGACGGCGGAGGTTTGGTCACGGCAAAACGTTGGCGACCAAATGTCCTTGACCGTGGCTCCTCTGGCGGTGCATGGGTTAACTCGCACATGCCATGTCAAACCTTCCACCCCCCCCCCCCCCTCTACCGAAATACAAAATGCTAACTTGGCGAATTACTGCTGTTCTCATATCGTGAGAAAAGATCGCGCTGCATATTTACAGCGCCCGGGGTTTCGCCGCTTAATATTGACATTGGAAGAGGACGGTAATGAGTAACGCGCGAGCGGAGTTATCTCGTGGGTAAAATTCCATTAGAAATCAGGATTGGATTCAGCTTGTTCCGTCTTCTGAATCTTCAAACCGGATTGGGAATTGTTTTTGCCTGCGTGCCCAACGAATCACATTGCCCATTGAACGGGGGAGTCACCCCCCTCCCCTCTCGTTCTCCTGCGCACGCGATCTCCTCTTGCAAAAATGAATAATATCTTTTTTTTTACGTAGCTACTATCTCATGGGCACCCCACGAGTGCCACACCCCATGACGCAGACGCTACGACTTAGTGCCCTAAGTCGAAGACAGTGCCACTGATTGAGCCACCTGTGCTGAAGCAGTGATATCCTGAACACCTGCTAGTGGCCCTTGAGGACTGGAGTCGGCCACTCCTTGTCTAGAGCTATAAAAATAAAAACAATTTGTTTTTAAAGCAGCAGGCTACTCTGATCACCATTTTCATGCCATTTACTTCTTTCCTTACCAACGCCCTTGATTTTATTTTAAAAACCTGATGCTCAGTTCAGGAGATACACGCGCTTGAAATATTCAACGTCCGGGAGTTTAAAATGGAGCTCTCCCCAGATCCACATGCCGTCTGAAGGTTACCATGGAAACCTCAGACGCTAGAGATTCAGAAAGTGTTTTTTTAACACTAGAAATGAAACAGAGCAGGACATGCTAACATTATATGAGTGAAATACGGAAGTAATGTCGTCATTTCATAGGCCGAGTCATTTAAAACGTGTCACACAGGATTTTGTGCTGCGGTTTCCCATTGCTGAGAAAGCACCTCAGACTATCAGCAAACCGCTGACACCTACATCCAGGGAGCCGCGTTACTGAGGCTGCAGTAATGAAATGCGCAATACGTATGGCGCCTAACGAGACGGAATGACGCACGGGAAAGTCAATAAAGGGTTTTAGCCAGGTAAAGTCACCTCTGAGGCGTGTGTGTTTTTGTAGCCTAAAAGGTGCTATCCCGTATACTCGGGCAGTTGAATTTCTTGAGGTCCTCTGAATGCGGACGTGTTTGTCAATCAAGTGTTTTATTTCCCCTTATCAGAGAGGCAATACAGATAAGAGGAGGTGGGGAGGGGGGACCCTGGCTGTACAAGCTCTTGCTGGACACAGTGACATCACACAGTGACATCACGCAGTGACATCACGCAGTGACATCACGCAGAAGTCGAGAAGAAATCAAACCCCCTCCCAAGTCTCACTTTAACAAATAAATTAAAAATACTTATACATGTCAGCTATGGGTAAAATGGATATCAATTACCCTGTTGACCTGTACCCCCTTAAACATGTCACTGGAATTAATTCACTTTGGTACTAGGAGCGTTTGCCCCTTTAGCCACAAAATCTCCAATACATAACCAATACATCTTTTAATAAGGACATGAGAAGGTATGTGCCCCCTCCCAGCTTGTATTGCAGCCCCATCCCTAGCAATCTCATGTTTCCGGCACTGTGACTGCCCAGGGGCCGGTCACTTATCGCTAGTGGGCGAGTATGGCAGCACTATCGGCTCCAGAGACCGTGAGTCTTGCTACATCTGTAACTCCGTTCTTGCGAGTTCCCCTGCATTAGAGATGCCGCATTTAAAGCTGCAGTTCAGGCACTATCCTGCATGTGTGTTTTTTTTTAATAAATCAGTTCTGTAGTAAGAAAAAATACTTTTAGCATTTTCTGTTTTAAAAAACAACAACTTTGAAAGACCAATTTTCTTGTATTCTATTTTAACAAGCATGCTTGTTCCTATAGCAACGATTTACATTCCCCATACTTAAAGATGTCGCCAAACTTTGCCGATCAATAGACGGAGAACGAATTGACCGGCAGCTATGCAGTTCTTTAGGTAAGTAGAGATTGCCCACATGAAACTATTGAAGTAAAAAAATAAATAAATTAAAAAAAGACTGAACTGCAGCTTTAAGGGTTTTTTTTGCTGGCACCTACCAAATGACAATTCCCCTTGCAGTAAGTCGCCTTCATGGTGACGGAAGTACAGTCACGGAAGTGATGTCACTACTGGCAGAAGAGGCCGTCGGCGATGTCAGTGTTGGGAGCTCAGTGTGCATGTGCAGAGGCCTCCCACACTCCGCGCACATCCGAGGAGGCCTCGTGGACTCGCCACGCGTGCGCAGCGGCCGCCACAGCAGCAGCATAGAGACAAACACAGACACACACACACAGAAACACACACACACACAGAAAAACACAGACACACACACACACACAAGGAATTGAGTTAGTATAAATATAGAAGTGCAAATAGCTAAAACAAGGGGTGTGTGCCGAGCACGCGCGTTCTAAGTCACACTTCTTTGCGTTTTGTCAGTGAAATTGTGTTTTGATTTTTAATTAAAAATATCACCATCACAAATACAATTTCTGTGACAAAACAGTGACAAAAGACAAAGAAGTTTCACTTAAAATGCGCGTGCTCGGCACACACACACTTTTTTTGTTTTAAATACGGGAAGCCAAAATCCAGTAGGAAAATGTAATTAAAATCCTGACATTGCCTACATGTTTTCATGACAAAAACACACAGCCATTCTCACCCCCCATCCATCTCTCCCTCCCCCATCCCTCCACCTCTCAGCCCCCCTCCTAACATCTCTCTCTCCATCTCTCAGTCCCCCTCCTCCTCACAGCTCCCCTTCACCGATATAACAGTGCTAATAGCAAAGGTTTGGCTACTTTCATTTTTGGGGAAATTAGTAACAAGTTGAATGTATTAGGGACTTCTGAATGGGGAAGTGTTTGTCACTCAAGTGTTAACCTTATCTCACCCAGTCTTAATCAGAGAGCCAATAAAGATAAGAGATGGGGAGGGGGGGTGGGGGACTCTGTCTGTACAAGCATTTGCTGAACACACAGTGACATCACACAGTGACATCACACAGTGACATCACACAGTGACATCACACAAAAAGACAGTAACGAGAGGGAATCACACCTCCCACAAAGTCTAACAACATCAAATTACAAATACTTATAGGTGTAACATTTGGGTAAACATGTCACTGGAATTAGTTTACTTTGGTCCTACTGTCTCTGTACGTTCTCCCTACCTACCAATTAGACTGTAAGCTCCTCGGGGCAGGGACTCCTCTTCCTTAATGTTACTTTTATGTCTGAAGCACTTATTCCCATGAACTGTTATTTATATTATCTGTTATTTATTTGATTACCACATGTATTACTACTGTGAAGCGCTATGTACATTAATGGCGCTATATAAATAAAGACATACAATACAATAGCCTTTTTTAATAACCCAGGAGTTCTAAACTCCAGTCTTCAAGACCCCCCTCAGGTCAGGTTTTCATTATATCCCTGCTTCAGCACAGGTGGCTCAATCAAATTGATTGATTGGTTGCCAGCCCCTTCTCCATGTTAGACATAGAACACAGAGTTAGGGGACTGGCCGATCAGAGAACCAGACGATCTTGGGCTTGGGTCGGTGAGGCGCGGGCGGGCTTTTCAAAGTTGCTCTGTTGCGAATAGCAGAGCAACCGGCTTGGTTTTTAGCCGGAGAAGCCGGCCTAGCTGAGACCAAGTGCTGAGTTTGAGGCCGGAGAAGCCTGCCTCGCTGAGACCAAGTGCTGAGTTTGCGGCCGGAGAAGCCTGCCTAGCTGAGACCAAGTGCTGCGTTTGAGGCCGGAGAAGCCTGCCTAGCTGAGACCAAGTGCTGAGTTTGCGGCCGGAGAAGCCTGCCTAGCTGAGACCAAGTGCTGAGTTTGAGGCCGGAGAAGCCTGCCTAGCTGAGACCAAGTGCTGAGTTTGAGGCCGGAGAAGCCTGCCTAGCTGAGACCAAGTGCTGAGTTTGTGGCCGGAGAAGCCTGCCTAGCTGAGACCAAGTGCTGAGTTTGAGGCCGGAGAAGCCTGCCTCGCTGAGACCAAGTGCTGAGTTTGCGGCCAAGTTCTATTCTGTGCCTTGCTCGCGGTTAGCGGGTACAGCCAGGTATCTTCCCGGAGGAAGGTACCGTGACGTTTCTGGACCAGGAGCGGACAGGGTACGCCTTCTGAAGCAGGCGGCCTGCACCTACAGTATTTAGGCTAGAGTCTTCTCCAGGACCCCTAGATTAGTGTGTATTCTACTGTATTTTGTATATCATTTGTATGTCTGCTGGTCTCACCAGAATAAACCTCATTTTATTCCACTACCTTCTTCTGCCTAGTGAATTCATCCCGAATGGTAAAAAGTGTTAAAAGTGCTGGTCTCCTGTGATACAGGGATATCCTGAAAACCTGACCTTTTGGGGGGTCTTGAGGACTGAAGTTGAGAGCCCCTGATCTAATCCAATCTGTCTTCAGATCATAGGAGGTAGCCAAAGTGCTGTTTTACTAACCAAACCAGCAGCATGAGGGTTAAACCCTCTTATACAGCTGCAGCGGCCGTTATTCAAACACTTCACGTGTTGTGTACATTGGAATACCGATGTCATGACGCGGGATGTCTTCCAACCTTACCGCCTTAAGTGCGGCGAGTGCAGAAAATGGCGTGTTAGTGTTCTGGTTTTTAAACACGTGAAAGTGACACAGTAGCACAGCGCTGTACACATTGCAATTCATTCATTTCATTGCACCCAAAGAAACAGAATCCATGAAATTCAACAAAGCTATCGCGATAAGCGCGGGGGCCTGGGGCAATTGGCCGCGTTCATGCTGCGTGGAGTACAGCAGCGCACATGAAAATCGGCGCCGTGATTTGTTTTTATATATATATATATATATATATATATATATATATATATATATATATATATATATATATATATATATATATATATGTATGTAGAGGTATCAGTACCGTGTTAGCCGAGCTTCAATAATCAAAAAATAAATAGATGATACCGTTCTGTGGCTAACGAAATGCTTTTATTTGTGCGAGCTTTCGAGATACACTGATCTCTTCTTCCGGCGATGTTACAATGAATGAAGCAAGGATAACTTAAAAACAGTGTCTCTTGGATTGTTATCTGTGCTTCTCCTTCCCCCGGTGTGGATGTGTTTTATGGCTAGAGGTGTCAAAGGGTAACTGAAAGCAAGTGAAGAAAGAGTGTGTATGTGTATCAGTGTGAATAAAAATGAATGGAGAGCCCACAGTATAAACAGTGCTCTACACAAGGTGTGTGTGGAGTGAGAGGGATATAAATGGTGTGGGTGGGTGTGGAAATGTGAGAGTTTGTAGCACAACTAAAAGTGTGTGTGGATACTATGTGGTCCCTATTGGTGTATATGGATGGAAAAATAAGGAGTATTAGTATGTGTGAGAGACAGCTGTGTGTGCATACATATAGCACAGTATGTACAGACATGGCCTTTAGCGCTCATGGGAAGAGAGTTCGCTAGTGTCAGTAATGACTCATAAAATTTCGATCTCTGTTTAGGCCACTGCTAAGTGTCCCGAACAGTTGCATAAATTTGTATTCATGCAACCGTCTCTCTTTCGGGGTTTTAAGATTACCTTTGAGTATGGCAACCCTCAGATCGTTCATCTTATGGCCAGAGTCAGAGAAATGTTCGCAAACAGGACTGTCTCTTGTTCCACGTGTGATGCTGTGGCGATGCAGGTTCATTCTCTTGTTTAGCCCCTGTCCTGTCTCACCTATGTAGTAGCAGCCCCCTGGGCATTTCATGCACATGATGAGGTACACGACATTGCTGGAGGAACAGGTGAATCTTCCTCTGATTTTGTATTCCCGATTCTTGTGTGGTATTTGTATTGTGTCCGCTGTGTAGAGCATTGCGCAGGTTTTGCATCTTGGGTCCTGGCATGGTTTTGTCCCGCATTCAGTTGTACTGCTGAATACTTTCCTCCTCACCATAATATTCTTGAGATTATGGGGTTGTCTGTATGATAATAAGGGTGCTTCAGGGAAGACCTGTTGCAGTCTTGTATCTTCCTGGAGGATGGGTTGTAGTTTCCTGGCGATCTTGCGTAGGTCTCCTAGGTGTGGGTTATATGTGACCACCAAAGGAACCCTGTCGCTTGTCTCCTTCTGTTTGTATTCAAGGAGATCACTTCTTGGTATTCTGGTGGCTTTGTGAATTTGCTGGTCTACAATTCTGTGGTTATATCCACGGTTTATAAAGTCTGATCTCAAGGCTTTAATCCGCTGGTCTCTGTCTGCTGTGTCGGAGCATATCCGGTTGTATCGTATGGCTTGACTGTAGATGGTTGCATGTTTGGTGTGTGTATATATATATAGTTTTGCGTTATACTTGTAACACCCACTCCCCCTCCCCCCCCCCCCATGTTGGGGTTACTATATGGGTTAAAAGGAGTTAGATACTAAACACCTGCCCCTCTAGGTAGGGTGTTCACCAATAAAAAGGCAGAGGCTTAGCTCCACCCCTTTTCTGCCCAGAGACAGGGGTGAAGGAAAGGTGATAAATAGGAGAGCAGAAGGATTCCAGCAGTCAGATCCTGGGAGGAGAGACCAGTGAAGGGTCTCAACTGTAAATAGTTAAGTTGGGGAGGAGTCCCCTTTATTGTTTTCAAGAGAGGGGAAGTGTTCTCTAAAGTAAGGCCCCTAATAAAGGAATCTGGAGAAGTACATGTTTCCACAGGGGAGATCAGTGGTCATTAGGGGTTGCCCTATCTGTAGCTCTAGGACTAATCTGAAGTCAGGATTATCAGGAGTTAGGAGTAGTGATATACCGAGTACCCGGAAACTACCCAATACTCGGCTTACCCGGCGCTTTTTTAGCTACTCGGAAATTACCCGGGTTCGGCAGCAGGGGGCTGGGACCGGCACCGGGTAATTTCAGTGCAGCTGAAAATAGTTTAACACTTATCTGCAGCCGGCGACGGAAGGTGAGGAAGACCGGTGAGGAAGACCGCGGCGACATCTGGGAGCAGCAGCAGACGTCCTGGTGGCGATGGCAGCAGCCGAAGTCCTTATTGAGCCGACTGGAGCAGCAGGAACACAGCAAACAGCTGATGCCTGTGGGAGCCGGAGAACCATGTGACCAGAGCAGGAGCATTCCTATTGGACAGCCAGGGAGGAGCCGGCTGTCCAATAGGAACGTTCCTGCATCAGCTGTTTCACTCTGTTCCTGCTGTTCCCGTCGGCTCAACAAGGACTTCGGCTGCTTCCACCGCCACCAGGACGTTTGCTGCTGCTCCCAGAAGTCGCTGTGGCCCTCCTCCCCCTCTGCAGTGGTCTTCTTCACCCTGCAGGTAAGTGCCTTCCGGGTTACCGGGTACCCGTCCGGGTAAAATGATTCATTTTGCCTGGGTACCCATTACCCGGTTTTATAAAAATATAGGACCCGGTACAACACGAGTTAGGAGTTAGGACACAGTACCTTCATCAGGATCCTGAAAGAATAAAGTGCAGTGCAAGTATGAAGCATCACCCTCTGCTGCCTCAGTACCAGGGGACTGTATGTGAGCTGAGCAGGGCAGGATTAAGATGAATGAACCCTTCTACTACAGTGAGGCAGGGGATCCCCTGCGGGGACCCTGGAAAGCAAGGGTTTAAAAAGGTGACCAGAAGCGTGGTTAACCATGATCTGAATGAAAGCAACCCTTTTTTTTTAATGTAAAAAGCAAGGTGTCTTCCCCGGATTGCAATGCTGCAGCTGAGGACGAGCTCTACCTTACTATAGTATGAATAAAGACTGGTTTGTTTAAAAACTGCCACGTTCCAGGCACCCATCTTTACCCTCTGCATATACGCCCACCCTGAGCAGATCAGCACCCCTGATGAAGGCAATGCACCCCGGGTAGCCAATTACACAGACATCTATGTAAACTCCCTGACAGGCGGGCAGGGAGGGCAACATACTCTTTTTGCTGCTGTGCATTAGAAAACTTATTTTTTCAACCCATCCACCAGCAAACTGTATATGTGCTAGAACAGAGGTGCGCAAACTGTATATGTGCTAGACAGAGGTGCGCAAACTGTATATGTGCTAGACAGAGGTGCGCAAACTGTATATGTGCTAGACAGAGGTGCGCAAACTGTATATGTGCTAGACAGAGGTGGGCAAACTATATGTGCTAGAACAGAGGTGCACAAACTGTATATGTGCTAGAACAGAGGTGTGCAAACTGTATATGTGCTAGACAGAGGAGCGCAAACTGTATATGTGCTAGACAGAGGTGCGCAAACTGTATATGTGCTAGACAGAGGTGCGCAAACTGTATATGTGCTAGACAGAGGTGCGCAAACTGTATATGTGCTAGACAGAGGTGCGCAAACTGTATATGTGCTAGACAGAGGTGCGCAAACTGTATATGTGCTAGACAGAGGTGCGCAAACTATATGTGCTAGAACAGAGGTGCGCAAACTGTATATGTGCTAGAACAGAGGTGCGCAAACTGTATATGTGCTAGAACAGAGGTGCGCAAACTGTATATGTGCTAGAACAGAGGTGCGCAAACTGTATATGTGCTAGAACAGAGGTGCGCAAACTGTATATGTGCTAGAACAGAGGTGCGCAAACTGTATATGTGCTAGAACAGAGGTGCGCAAACTGTATATGTGCTAGAACAGAGGTGCGCAAACTGTATATATGCTAGAACAGAGGTGCGCAAACTGTATATATGCTAGAACAGAGGTGCGCAAACTGTATATGTGCTAGAACAGAGGTGCGCAAACTGTATATATGCTAGAACAGAGGTGCGCAAACTGTATATGTGCTAGAACAGAGGTGCGCAAACTGTATATGTGCTAGAACAGAGGTGCGCAAACTGTATATGTGCTAGACAGAGGTGCGCAAACTGTATATGTGCTAGACAGAGGTGCGCAAACTGTATATGTGCTAGACAGAGGTGCGCAAACTGTATAAGTGCTAGACAGAGGTGCGCAAACTGTATATGTGCTAGACAGAGGTGCGCAAACTGTATATGTGCTAGACAGAGGTGCGCAAACTGTATATGTGCTAGACAGAGGTGCGCAAACTATATGTGCTAGAACAGAGGTGCACAATCTGTATATGTGCTAGAACAGAGGTGCGCAAACTGTATATGTGCTAGACAGAGGTGCGCAAACTGTATATGTGCTAGACAGAGGTGCGCAAACTGTATATGTGCTAGACAGAGGTGCGCAAACTGTATATGTGCTAGACAGAGGTGCGCAAACTGTATATGTGCTAGACAGAGGTGCGCAAACTGTATATGTGCTAGACAGAGGTGCGCAAACTGTATATGTGCTAGACAGAGGTGCGCAAACTGTATATGTGCTAGACAGAGGTGCGCAAACTATATGTGCTAGAACAGAGGTGCGCAAACTGTATATGTGCTAGAACAGAGGTGCGCAAACTGTATATGTGCTAGAACAGAGGTGCGCAAACTGTATATGTGCTAGAACAGAGGTGCGCAAACTGTATATGTGCTAGAACAGAGGTGCGCAAACTGTATATGTGCTAGAACAGAGGTGCGCAAACTGTATATGTGCTAGAACAGAGGTGCGCAAACTGTATATGTGCTAGAACAGAGGTGCGCAAACTGTATATATGCTAGAACAGAGGTGCGCAAACTGTATATATGCTAGAACAGAGGTGCGCAAACTGTATATGTGCTAGAACAGAGGTGCGCAAACTGTATATATGCTAGAACAGAGGTGCGCAAACTGTATATGTGCTAGACAGAGGTGCGCAAACTGTATATGTGCTAGAACAGAGGTGCGCAAACTGTATATATGCTAGAACAGAGGTGCGCAAACTGTATATGTGCTAGAACAGAGGTGCGCAAACTGTATATATGCTAGAACAGAGGTGCGCAAAGTGTATATGTGCTAGAACAGAGGTGCGCAAACTGGTGGGCGCAAGATTTGGTAGGGGGGGGGGGAGGTGCGGCGGTTAGAGAGGCCCCGCGCCCTTCCCCATGGCATTTAAATTAAATGTCGGGGGAGGCGTGAGGCCTCTGTAACATCCCTTACCTGCTGCCAGCCGGGTCTTCAGCTACACGTCGCATCAAATTATTCCGCCGGGTCATCTGACGTGACATGAAAGCGGAGGCGCAGGTCAAAAACGTGCGCACCTCTGTGCTAGAATAATGTCTGCGTTGTTATCTTGTTGACTCGATATGACACTCAGAGGGTTAACACATTTTCCGGACATTTTTGCCTGAACTGGCGGGTCCCTCCTCCCGGTAGCCCCACTCTGGCAGAACATGTGCCCTTCGGACACAATATGGCAGTGCGGTCAAGGTCAGGAGGTGACGTTGCGGCGTTGAATGCATGAATATGATTATACCCCCAAAACACATACATGATCCATACATATACCGCACACACACTAATAGGTATATAAGCATTAACATACATTACATACACATATACCGCACACACACTAATAGGTATATAAGCATTAACATACATTACATACACATATACCGCACACACACTAATAGGTATATAAGCATTAACATACATTACATACACATATACCGCACACACACTAATAGGTATATAAGCATTAACATACATTACATACACATATACCGCACACACACTAATAGGTATATAAGCATTAACATACATTACATACACATATACCGCACACACACTAATAGGTATATAAGCATTAACATACATTACATATACATATACCGCACACACACACTAATAGGTATATAAGCATTAACATACATTACATACACATATACCGCACACACACACTAATAGGTATATAAGCATTAATATACATTACATACACATATACCGCACACACACTAATAGGTATATAAGCATTAACATACATTACATACACATATACCGCACACACACACTAATAGGTATATAAGCATTAACATACATTACATATACATATACCGCACACACACACTAATAGGTATATAAGCATTAACATACATTACATATACATATACCGCACACACACACTAATAGGTATATAAGCATTAACATACATTACATACACATATACCGCACACACACTAATAGGTATATAAGCATTAACATACATTACATACACATATACCGCACACACACTAATAGGTATATAAGCATTAACATACATTACATACACATATACCGCACACACACACTAATAGGTATATAAGCATTAACATACATTACATACACATATACCGCACACACACTAATAGGTATATAAGCATTAACATACATTACATACACATATACCGCACACACACACTAATAGGTATATAAGCATTAACATACATTACATATACATATACCGCACACACACTAATAGGTATATAAGCATTAACATACATTACATACACATATACCGCACACACACTAATAGGTATATAAGCATTAACATACATTACATACACATATACCGCACACACACTAATAGGTATATAAGCAGTAACATACATTACATACACATATACCGCACACACACTAATAGGTATATAAGCATTAACATACATTACATACACATATACCGCACACACACTAATAGGTATATAAGCATTAACATACATTACATACACATATACCGCACACACACTAATAGGTATATAAGCATTAACATACATTACATATACATATACCGCACACACACTAATAGGTATATAAGCATTAACATACATTACATACACATATACCGCACACACACTAATAGGTATATAAGCAGTAACATACATTACATATACATATACCGCACACACACTAATAGGTATATAAGCATTAACATACATTACATACACATATACCGCACACACACTAATAGGTATATAAGCATTAACATACATTACATACACATATACCGCACACACACTAATAGGTATATAAGCATTAACATACATTACATACACATATACCGCACACACACTAATAGGTATATAAGCATTAACATACATTACATACACATATACCGCACACACACTAATAGGTATATAAGCATTAACATACATTACATACACATATACCGCACACACACTAATAGGTATATAAGCATTAACATACATTACATACACATATACCGCACACACACTAATAGGTATATAAGCATTAACATACATTACATACACATATACCGCACACACACTAATAGGTATATAAGCATTAACATACATTACATACACATATACCGCACACACACTAATAGGTATATAAGCATTAACATACATTACATACACATATACCGCACACACACTAATAGGTATATAAGCATTAACATACATTACATACACATATACCGCACACACACTAATAGGTATATAAGCATTAACATACATTACATACACATATACCGCACACACACTAATAGGTATATAAGCATTAACATACATTACATACACATATACCGCACACACACTAATAGGTATATAAGCATTAACATACATTACATACACATATACCGCACACACACTAATAGGTATATAAGCATTAACATACATTACATACACATATACCGCACACACACTAATAGGTATATAAGCATTAACATACATTACATACACATATACCGCACACACACTAATAGGTATATAAGCATTAACATACATTACATACACATATACCGCACACACACTAATAGGTATATAAGCATTAACATACATTACATACACATATACCGCACACACACTAATAGGTATATAAGCATTAACATACATTACATACACATATACCGCACACACACTAATAGGTATATAAGCATTAACATACATTACATACACATATACCGCACACACACTAATAGGTATATAAGCATTAACATACATTACATATACATATACCGCACACACACACTAATAGGTATATAAGCATTAACATACATTACATACACATATACCGCACACACACACTAATAGGTATATAAGCATTAACATACATTACATATACATATACCGCACACACACACTAATAGGTATATAAGCATTAACATACATTACATACACATATACCGCACACACACTAATAGGTATATAAGCATTAACATACATTACATACACATATACCGCACACACACTAATAGGTATATAAGCATTAACATACATTACATACACATATACCGCACACACACTAATAGGTATATAAGCATTAACATACATTACATACACATATACCGCACACACACACTAATAGGTATATAAGCATTAACATACATTACATATACATATACCGCACACACTAATAGGTATATAAGCATTAACATACAACAACATTATTTCAATCAGAATTAGGGAAAGGAAAAAAATCCTTGGGAGGTGGGAGGGGAACAAAATGCATCGCACAATAAGAAGTCCCTTTACTTAGTTTTTTCATTGTTATTCGGTGCAAAACAGTGAGTCATTTGTCCCCTTGGGTCGAAAAACACAAAACAAATCAAAATGGTCCTGCGTACTGATCTACTGTCTCCCCCCTCTCTGAATCCCCCTAACCCACAATTCTCCCTATCGCCCTCACTCAAATCCGCCTCACCACACAATCCCCCCCCCCCCCCCCACACATGTCTACACACACGCACCTTAACCTTGGGACGCGGTGATAGGCCTCTGGTCCCCCGATAATGGAGTGACCACCCGGATGGATGCGCAAAATCGAACCCCCAAATTCCGGCGTGGCGGTGCAGCCAAACTAACGGGGGAGGGAGTTATTGGACGCAGCGAGAGGAATGTGGACCCCGAACTCTGCCCCCAGTAATTGCTGAACGAACCACATGCAGCTTGGGAGTTGCAGGAGAACCTGACTCAATACGTTTAGATTGTAAGCTCTTCGGGGCAGGGACTCCTTTTCCTAATCGTTCCTTTTATGTCTAGCTCTTCTTCCCATTATTATGTGACGTGTATTATTACTGCTGTGAAGTGCTACGTACATGGGTGGCACTACACAAATAAAGATATACATACACACATAAACGGGCAAATGGGACTCGTTCCGCAGCTGTTTCTGCGGTATTAATGTCTCGGGGATGCAAAGTAAGAGAAACGGTTATTGGGAATCCTGTTTCTCTTTAAACAAACAGTGCGGCGCTGGAATAATAAAAGGGCTGGTACCCAGAGCACTGTCACTCACTGCCGCCGCGCGTAGAGAGGGGGGAGAGGAGAGAGGGAGAAAGAGGAGAGGGAGAAAGAGGAGAGGGAGAAAGAGAGGGAGAGAGGGAGGAGAGTGAGAGAGAGAGAGAGAGAGAGAGGGGGTCCTATTTAGTAGAGTGTTGATGTAGTTGTAGTAGTGTTTGAGGTATATAAGTCAATGGATACTCGACTAAATAGGACTCACACTCCCTCTCTCTCACACTCCCTCTCACTCACACACACTCCCTCTCACTCACACGCACTCCCTCTCTCTCACTCACACGCACTCCCTCTCTCTCACTCACACGCACTCCCCCTCTCTCACTCCCCCTCTCTCACACTCCCCCTCTCTCACACTCCCTCTCTCACACTCCCCCTCTCTCACACTCCCCCTCTCTCACACTCCCCCTCTCTCACACTCCCCCTCTCTCACACTCCCCCTCTCTCACACACACACACACTCCCCCTCTCTCACACACACACACTCCCCCTCTCTCACACACACACACTCCCCCTCTCTCACACATACACTCCCCCTCTCTCACACACACACTCCCCCTCTCTCACACACACACTCCCCCTCTCTCACACACACACACACTCCCCCTTTCACACACACACACACACACACTCCCCCTCTCACACACACACACACACACACTCCCCCTCTCACACACACACACACACACTCCCCCTCTCACACACACTCCCCCCTCTCACACACTCCCCCTCTCACACACACACACACTCCCCCCTCTCACACACACACTCCCCCTCTCTCACACACACACTCCCCCTCTCTCACACACACACTCCCCCTGTCTCACACACACACTCCCCCTCTCTCACACACACACTCCCCCTCTCTCACACACACACTCCCCCTCTCTCACACACACACTCCCCCTCTCACACACACACTCCCCCTCTCTCACACACACACTCCCCCTCTCTCACACACACACTCCCCCTCTCTCACACACACACTCCCCCTCTCTCACACACACACTCCCCCTCTCTCACACACACACTCCCCCTCTCTCACACACACACTCCCCCTCTCTCACACACACACTCCCCCTCTCTCACACACACACTCCCCCTCTCTCACACACACACTCCCCCTCTCTCACACACACTCCCTCTCTCTCACACACACTCCCCCTCTCTCACACACACTCCCCCTCTCTCACACACACTCCCCCTCTCTCACACACACTCCCCCTCTCTCACACACACCCCCCCTCTCTCACACACACCCCCCCTCTCTCACACACACTCCCCCTCTCTCACACACACTCCCCCTCTCTCACACACACTCCCCCTCTCTCACACACACGCCCCCTCTCTCACACACACTCCCCCTCTCTCACACATTCACACTATTGCGAATTGTAGCAAAATTAAAACATAATCGCGAAATGTTATCACACGAAACCTGGGGTACACACTCCCTCCCTCACTCTCACACACACTCTCTCTCACACATACACACTCTCTCACACACACACACACTCTCTCTCACACACACAAACTCTCTCTCACACACACACACACTCTCACACACACACACACACACACACACACACTCTCTCTCTCACTCACACACACTCTCTCACACACACACACACACACACTCTCTCTCACACACACAAACTCTCTCTCACACACACACTCTCACACACACTCACACACTCTCTCTCTCATACACTCTCATACACTGTTGCGAATTGTAGCAAAATGAAAACATAATCACGAAATGTTACCACACAAAACCTGGGGTACACTGTGCATGGTTCGCCAAGTGCTCCGAATGTTGCTCACACCTCCAATCATGAGCTGGTCAGACGGATGCGACACAGAGACTCATTTACGCAAAGCTACCAAATGTTCTGCTTTACCCGGGACCGTCCCGGCACAAATAGATCAGGTATGTCTGCAGAAAAAAAAAATCACCACATGTTTTCTTCTAATCAGAGGAGCAGTCCCGCCTGCTCGTTTTATTTTTACATGTCGGCAAGACTCTGGTTCCCAAGGTACTTACCAGGGAAAGTGCTGCCACTCAAGTCCACCTCCAGGGGAAACAAAATGGAGATTGAAATCTCCCGTGTCACGCGGACCAGTAGGAAGCCGCGACGATTGGCCCACATGACATGGGGGTTTTACACCTCCATGAAGTACCTGCAAAAGTATCTCAGGAAGCAGTGGGTCCTCCTGCTTCCCTGCCATTAAAAAAAAAAGGGGGGAAGGCAAGGTGGGACTACTCCTTAAATGTATCAGAAATCCCATTTTCAGAGCAGCTCCCTACTCCCCTCGCCAGTATCTCATTGGCTCACACAAACCTGTATCAGTTAAACAGGCAATACATCGTTTCTTTTTTAACCATGAGATAGAAGCAAGGGGTCTTCGGACGCTTCACCCCGTTTGCTTCGCGAGACGCGTCCCTCTGTAGGGGTTGCCGGTAGCCACTCCGCTCACAGAGATCATGTAACGGCTGCTATTCAAAGCCCCTCGCGGGCTGTTGGCCAATCGGAAGCCGTGAAGTCATCAGGTTCAGTTCGCGTGACGCCGGAGCTTTAAAACGTGCAGGCGATACCGATATCCCCTTCACCGGTCTGTACCCCGGGAAGCAGGGGGTCCCCGGAGCTGAAAAGGGGTTCAGCTCCGGAGACCTCCTGCTTTTAATCCTCTGTTAGCAAGAAAATTCATAGTGAGAAAATCGGCCGCCAGGATTGCCCCTTTAAGACTGGCAAAGATTGAGCAGCTTTACCAAAGCAGATGGCCGAGAAACAACACATTGTATCTATTTAGCAGGTACTGCCCCTGTTTTTTGAAGTCCTGTACCTATTACATTCAGCTGTACCTATAGTCAATTGAAAGAGAGGGGCACGTCAATGCGAGCATCAGGCTGAAGCTTCAGCTAACGAAAATATCTGGGAGACGGATGATTTCTCTGATAATGATCAGCTGGATATGGGCGATTTAACGGCATTTCTAGTGTGTGTGTGTGTGTGTGTGTGTGTGTGTGTGTGTATTTTATACAAAATAAATCCCAAAATACACGGTATGGGTTATTTGATCTTTCCATATACTGTATTAAATTCCATGTGTTACAATGCGTCGTTAGGTGTCACGTCCTTGGAAGCTACTCTATCATGCGCTAACATGGCAAATAATGTATTTATTTTCATGTTGCAAATGTTGTGGTGTCTGCTACAATAGGGTTTTCGGGTCGCTTCAAAATTGCAATAAATACAGAAAAATGTACAATGCATCTGATCACAGGTGTGCTATTAGAGAGAGTTGGGGTTCCTTACAATGTATCTGATCTCAGACGCGCTATTAGAGAGGGTTGGGGTTCCTTACAATGCATCTGATCTCAGACACGCTATTAGAGAGGGTTGGGGTTCCTTACAATGCATCAGTTCTCAGACTCGCTGTTAGAGAGGGTTGGGGTTCCTTACAGTGCATCTGATCTCAGACGCGCTATTAGAGAGGGTTGGGGTTCCTTACAATGCATCAGATCTCAGACTCGCTGTTAGAGAAGGTTGGGGTTCCTAACAGTGCATCTGATCTCAGACGCGCTATTAGAGAGGGGTTCCTTACAATACACCTGATCTCAGGTACATTATTAGAGATGGTTGGGGTGCCTTACAATGCATCTGATCTCAGACGTGCTATTAGAGAGAGTTGGGGTTCCTTATAATGTATCTGATTTCAGTCACACTATTAGAGAGGGTTGGGGTTCCTTACAATGCATCTGATATCAGACGCGCTATTAGAGAGGGTTGGAGTCCCTCAGAATTTCACAATAAAATGAAAGGGTTCCTTGAGCAAAATAAGGTTAAAAAAACCACCGGTCTATGCTCAGTAAGTAGCCGTCATGCACATTATTGTTTTATATTGTACAGTAGCATGTTCATATTTCTGAGGCGCTCCAGAAGTGGCAAGGCAGATCCTGGCGATGTACTTGTCACCCTGTGATCCGCTTCTGTGGTTAGGTTATCAACAAACAAGGACCCACAAAAGGAATACAATGGATTAGCTGCTGCTTTGTACACGCTGCTGTACGGCCCTTCCGAGCAGACGTCTGTATGCATTGCAGGCTTCAGACGTAATAAATGGATCAGTCACCGCTTCCAAGCAGACACTTTAAACAAATCAGCGCTGGCCCCCAGCGGAAGCAATCACAGCGGGATCCGTGGTGTTCCATCATTTCATGAGTCGGGAGAACCAAAGTGACAGGTACACAGAGCCGCATTCTCTCCTCTGTCACTTTGTGTCACTTTGGGGAAGACACAAGTGTTACACCAACCGGCGGGAATTGCATTCCAAGGAGGAAAAAGGACAGAGCAGAAACCTGTGGGTTTAACTCAAATAATGTTAGTTTCATGGCTCCCTAGAGCATGTCCTGTTTGTGTGTGTGTGTGTGTGTGTGTTAAAATGCTTTTTGTCTACATTTTCATCTTCATTTCTAGCGTCTGAAGCTACCATGGGGCTCTGGGGAGAGCTCCATTTTAACCTCCCGGACCCTTAATATTTCAAATGCTTCAATCTTCTGGGACGGTTTTAAATAATAAAACGGCGCTAGAAAGTGCAAGAAGAGAACTCTTAAAAGTAAGAAAAAAAAACAGCCATCAGAATGGACTTTCAACCCTTTCCTGCCAAAACACCCACAAATGATAATAACAATAATAACAACACTAATAATAATATCAGTAAAATAGAAATAATCCACAGAACTCCTGCTCTTTTTTTTGGGGGGTGCATTTAGGACAAATAGTTGTGACTTTCTTGAGCTGATTAAAACTTACTCTCTTCATCTAACTGAAAGGCACCTTGGCCAATTAGTCTGAGCTGTAGCCAATTTGAAATCATCACCGCGGCCATATTTTCTGCTCTGACGGGCATTACTGCGGAAATAAAACCCGTTAGCAATTCCCCAAGAAAAAAAAGTTAATTCTTTCCTTCTAAATGTCACGGCACTTTCAGAATTCCTGGTCTCCGTTCAGGGCGACGCGGCTCATCATTAAATCAGCGGGCCCACTTAGAAAAGGTATACTGCAGTTTGAGATAAAGTGATAAGCAGTCGCCCAGGTAACATCTTGTCAGCCATTTTTACTGCCCCCTTCATAAATCAGATGGTGGGAGGGCTGGTGGTGGCAGGTTCTGCAGTAATAAAACGCTTCATTTCCAAAACAGAAAATGTGGACAGAGTGTATTTAAAGAATACAATTAATGGGTAAATGTGGATACAAATCAACACTGTGCTACAAAAATCATTTATTCTCCTTTGGCTGCGCTATTTCCAATAAACAGGTTTTTTTTTGTTGGTTTTTTTTTTTTTTACTTGTGAGCGCTGGAAAGCAAAGTACTTTAACAAATAGTTATTTCTGCATTTTAACACATTGCAACATCATCTCTTCTGTCTACAGGAGAAAAGACCCGGAGACAGTGCGATGACCATTCCTTTCTGCAGCGGACAACTATTGTGGAATTTATGATATTCCTTAAAAAGTCCCCTCTGCCCTTTTGCTTAAAAAGTAAGGATCCCTGCGGACAGCATAAAACGCTTTGTTGAATTCTGCCCCCGTTTTTATTTTCTGCATGATTGGAACTGGGGGGGGGGGGGGGTGGTGTTGGGGGAAGGGGAGATTAAAACAAAAATAATTTCTCTTCTAATACAAATAAAGTATTTTAGTCTTTTGTTTTTTTTTAATATATAGAACGAGTCCCTCCCGGTTTCCTGAGCTTCGATCTCTTATACTTTATAGGCTTATAATGTCTTCCGGCTGCAGAACTATGAAATTTGGTGAAAAAGAAAGAAGTAGATAGATATTCAATATAGATGATTGATAGATAGATAGATAGATAGATAGATAGATAGATAGATAGATAGATAGATAGATAGATAGATAGGATAGATAGAGTTAATATTACTTTCGGCTATTCTCATGCTGCAGCCGGGAGAATTAAAGAGCCAGTCCAAACGGCTCTATAAAACAAAACAAAAGATTTTTTTGTTTTAATAGATGCAGCCTTTGATTACCTTTATTGAAAACGAATTACATAAGCTGCCGATCGATTAGTTCAACCGTAATCGATCTGCAAAGATCCTGTTTCCCAGGGTTCACTAAATGGCTGCCTGTTTAAATCAGTCCTTCAGTCATTATAACTCAGCAGCTACAATGTATTCTTATATTACTTAGGTAACATGATCTATTGTTACAGTTTGCAGCTCAAACTGCTGGGATTATTGGCAACAAATTATCACAACAACAAAAAAAGGAAGTGTTGCAAATGTCTGGCACTGCTGGGGAGGTGGGCTAAAACCTGCTATAGAAATCAAAGGATACTCAGTATATCAAAACTGATTAAAAACGGCATTAAAAGTTGAATAAAAAAAAAAACCACAGTCACAATTATCTAATACTACAGAACTGATTTATTTAAAAAACAAACAAAAAAAACCCCACATGTAGGATAATGAATGGATTGCTCCTGTAAATAAATGCACTTATATTTCTTAGCCAAGATTCAGCAGGGGTATATATCCAAATCTCCTTGATACAGACCCATTGCACACATTAAACGGCACCCGATTTATCAAATGTCCCGAAAATTCCCAAATGTGGTTTATTTCTTCCTTTGCCAAGTCCAGATTGGCTGCCAGGAGACTTTTGAAAAGACCCCCTCTTGATCTGACAGTTTTTGCTTCAGCGACGCCTTACACGATCGGCTGCAGAGCCAGCGTGCGCTATGACGCTTGGGAAGGGCTTTGTCTTTTCAGCGCCTATGTCTGCATGGACGTCTGTGCCCTGTTCACCTTGCCGGTGGGGGAAATGCTCTGAGCAGGTGACACGCCATAACTCCTGCCCAATATACGCACCACGCTACATGTGAGCCATGCCCATGAAACCTGCTCAAACGTGACCCTATAAAAGTCTGTACCTTGTTGTAGAAAAACGGCCACGATCTGCCGTTTAACGCCCTCGCCGCCGGACTCTGGCAGCGTGGGGGTTAAATGCAGGGCAGCTGGCAAACAATTCTCTAAAAATAAACGTTTGCCTCTCTCCGAGGTAACCCAATGCCAGGAAAGTGTGACAGGTGGCGCATGTCTTCTTCCAGCAGGGCAGGGTGAGACGCCGAGGTTTGGGAAGAGGCAGCAAATGGGACCCTGGAACCGGAGCAAACAAGGCGCAGGGGCGGGCAACTCCAGTCCTCAAGGGCCACTAAAAGGGCAGGTGTTCAGGATATCCCTGCTTCAGCACAGGTGGTGCAGTCTCTGACTGATCCACTGATTGAGCCACCTGTGCTGAAGCAGGGTAGCCTGAAAACCAGTCCTGTTGGTGGCCCTTGAGGATGGGAGTTGTCCACCCTTGGTTAGTGGGAGCTACTAAAGAAAAGGAATAGAAGGGGTTAAAATTTAGAGAGACAAACCATCATTCTAATCTAATTGAATCGTATGCTAATAAGGAAGACCGCTGTGTACACGGGGTAATATTCAAGTAGCTGCCTGAAAAGCTTGCAATGTAATTTTATTAACCTTCTTTCCAGTGGGTTTGCTCTAAAATATTATGGGGGTTAATTTTTATTGTGTATAAATATGGGATCAGGAACCGAGATGTGTTCCTGTGATCTCTTCTCTGCGTCAAGTAAGGGAAAGTTAATGCATTTCGACATTAAGTAAAAGTCACAAAAAAATTCTAAGCAGCAGCAAACATAGGAGATAGATATATATATATATATATATATATATATATATATACACACATATATATATATATATATAAATATATATATATATACACACACACATATATATATACACATATATATATATACACACACACATATATATATATACACATATATATATATACACACACATATATATATATACACACACATATATATATACACACACATACATATATACATATATATATATATATATATATATATATATATATACATACATATATATATATATATATATATATATATATATATATATATATATATATATAGGTGATAATGGGGAAAGGCGGGGTTGCAGACCTGCCTAAGACATGCAGATGAGCATACAGTTGTATTTACATTTGCATATTTGCTTTGCTGCGGAGGGTTTTTGTCACTTTTTTTACTCACCATAGCTTAACTCAGTATTATGGTTGGCCCATCCTTTAGCTTCTTTGCATACCCAGTTAATCAATCCCACACTGATGAGACCCATTAAGGTCGAAACAGCGGTCTGTGGGTGGTTTTCTGGGTATGCACCTTAACCCTGGCTGTGCTCAAAGCTGTGATCATGCAGCAAGCTTAAGCCTATAGGGAACCATGTTAAAAATGGTTTTTGAAGCAAAAAGTGGCACTTTGTGCTCATTTGCATGTCTTTTCCCAGAATCCCTTGCTGCAGTTGAAGTGCTGTGTGCTGGGTGATAATGGGGAAAGACGGGGTTGCAGACCTGCCTAAGACATGCAGATGAGCATACAGTTGTATTTACATTTGTGTATATATATATATATATATATATATATATACATACACACATATATATACACACACATATATATTCTCAACACAGGAAGAAAGAAAATCCATGTCAAGCACTCAGATAAATCCAAAAAGTAACACATTTATTAAACCAATTAAACAGAGAAATTAATAAAAAGACAGATTAAGATTAGGCGGGGACCAAAAGAAAGCCTAACAAAATAACAGCAGAGCGCCCACTGACGCTAAAGTAGATTAGCTAAAGGAACAAAAAAATCCAACTCTAATAAAGTGGTAATAGCATGGTAGCAGCAAAGTGAGCAGGAAATTAACTATACAGACAGTGGGATATGAAAATTTCCCACTGAACACAAAACACACATATTCAATTGGAAAAAGTAATGCACCCAATTGAACAGAACTGTTCTTAACCATGTATGGGGAAAAGGCCAGAGATGATTAATACACTCAGGGGGACAGAAGTCCAGTGTTGGGGATCCAAGTCCCAAAACAAGGAAAACATGTAATGTCCGGAGAATGCTAGATAATAATAGCAGTATATCAGCACAAATGATGCAGCCTGGAAAGAAGTAACATGAACACTGCTGATTCAAATAGAGAAAGGGAGTCCCAGATTATCAGTAGCCGGAGTGGGCATATAAACTTTACATATCCCCAGTATCCCATGTATTCATCGTGGGTGGCGGTGTTAACGCGATAGTGGGCGGGTAATAGGTTGTGTGCATATATCACAGATCCGGAGTTTGCCTCTCAGAATAGGGGGTAAATATCACTCTGCAGATAGGTGCGGGGGAGAGGCTCCGCATCACCCGTCAATCCGCACATCCAACTGCGTTCAATCGCAAACCGCTCAAAGTAAATGGTGGGGGTAAAGAGGAAGGCTAGGTCCCGGCAAGACAAACAAACACTCCGACGGCCGTTTCGCCAATGATAGCTTCCTCCAGGAGTGATTTCTCAGGAGCAGCTGCCGTTTTTTCTAATGTTCACCCTGACGAAGCACGATAGTGGGAGAAGCGCAGGGATACACTCTGTTTTTTCACATATGTATGGCCAATCTTTTCACCAGCAGCATGCTCCTTACATGGAGAAGCGCGGGCCGTGTAAGTGTTGGGTCGAATCAAATCCCTAGCAGCACGCTTCCATGGGCTTCATTATTAGGGTCTGATTCATGTATTTAGCCAAACCACCTGTAACTGCTTATTGAGCAGCTTGTGGGAGGTTGGTCCCTCCTTTTTAAGGTATATAATCTCCCAGTAAGATCCTTGTAAATACACTTTTCTTGCATACATGTATCTTTACTGGTATATACCCGTTTTTAAACTGCACTAAGTTACATAAGCGTATGCTTAGTTTATTAACCCCTTCATGGTATATTTCACAGAACATTTGAATGCATTTAGCATAAGGACCTGCTACTGAGACTTACTTATGACGTTGGTTAGTAGGCTTGTCATTTTTTGATCAAAGGATGTAACCACAAGTCTCCTTTGTCTTACAGACTTAGGTTTTTACTTATGTATATTTATTTCCCCATTTATTGTTAGCCCAATGGGAGAAGCGCAGGGATTCACTCTGTTTTGTAACATATGTATGGCCAACCTTTTTACCAGCACATTGCTACTTACAGCGTGGCGGTGTATGTATGTATGTATGTATGTATGTATACATATATATACACACACACATATATACACTGTACATACATACACCAGTTTTTGCTTGTTAGTTGTTTTTCACTCTTGCTGTGGGATTTGTGAAGAAGCAAAAGAGGTTATAATTTGACATCTTTAAACCTTTCAAGGAAATCTTTAATAAAACCAGTAGGATAGTGTAAGATCTAATTACAGCTTATTCAGAACTGTACATCTGCAGTTTAAGAGCATTTGCGAGATTTCCCATCACATGGGCAGAAAACGCAGTAACAAAATCAGACGATGCTTTAAAGGCATTTTTAGACTGAATTTGGAAGAAGAAAAAAAAAAGAAAAAGACTATCTACTTGGTAATGAAATTTAGGGTTTGCCGTAAAGGGGGGGGATTAATTATCTCGTGGAATTGTTTTACATAGTAACGTTGGGTATCCATTATCAGGGAGATCAAGACAATATATCTACAGGGCAGCTGCATAATAT
The DNA here is from genome assembly GCF_040206685.1 of Ascaphus truei. Lineage (NCBI taxonomy): Eukaryota > Metazoa > Chordata > Amphibia > Anura > Ascaphidae > Ascaphus > Ascaphus truei. Next base: position 20,107,994 of record NC_134489.1, read on the forward strand.
TACAGAGGTACCTGGCATTGCATCACCGTGTGAGCGGAGGGAGTCTCTGGCAGGGCAGGAGTTAAGGTCAGGAATATATGTATGCAGTGTGGTCGGAATGGTGGAATCCGTCAATGTCGTTTTTAGTTTTTTTTGTTTTCTTTTTTTTAAGAAAAACAGAACATTGACCATTTAAAAAGTAGTATTTCTTTAAGTAAGAATAAACTCTAAGGTAAACCATTCATGACCGGCAAAAATAATAATAATAATAATATATATATATATATACACATACATACATACATACATACATACATATACACACACACACACATATACAGTGGTGTGAAAAAGAAAGTACACCCTCTTTGAATTCTCTGGTTTTACATATCAGGACATAATAACAATCATCTGTTCCTTAGCAGGTCTTAAAATTAGGTAAATACAACCTCAGATGAACAACAGCACATGACATATTACACTGTGTCATGATTTATTTAACAAAAATAAAGCCAAAATGGAGAAGCTATGTGTGAAAAACTAAGTACAGCTTAACTGCTTCCATAGGAATTAAGATGCAAAGTAGCAGACAGGTGCTGCTAATCAAATGCCCTTGATTAATTGATCATCAGCAAGTGTGACCACCTCTATAAAAGCCGAAGCTTTAGCAGTTTGCTGGTCTGGAGTATTCAGGTGTGTGTTAACACAATGCCAAGGAGGAAAGACATCAGCAATGATCTTAGAGAAGCAATTGTTGCTGCCCATCAATCTGGGAAGGGTTATAAGGCCATTTCCAAACAATTTAAAGTCCATCATTCTACAGTGAGAAAGATTATTCAAAAGTGGAAAACATTCAAGACAATTGCCAATCTTCCCAGGAGTGGACGTCCCAGCAAATTCACCCCAAGGTCAGACCGTGCAATGCTCAGAGAAATTGCAAAAAAAACCAAGAGTTACATCTCAGACTCTACAGGCCACAGTTAGCATGTTAAATGTTAAAGTTCATGACAATACAACTAGAAAAAGACTGAACAAATATGGTTTGTTTGGAAGGGTTGCCAGGGGTAAGCCTCTTCTCTCTAAAAAAAACATGGCAGCATGGCTTAGGTTTGCAAAGCTTCATCTGAACAAACCACAAGAATTCTGGAACAATGTCCTTTGGACAGACGAGACCAAAGTGGAGATGTTTGGCCATAATGCACAGCGCCACGTTTTGCGAAAACCAAACACAGCATATCAGCACAAACACCTCATACCAACTGTCAAGCACGGTGGTGGAGGGGTGATGATTTGGGCTTGTTTTGCAGCCACAGGGCCTGGGAACCTTGCAGTCATTGAGTCGACCATGAACTCTTCTGTATACCAAAGTATTCTAGAGTCAAATGTGAGGCCATCTTTCCGACAGCTAAAGCTTGGCCGAAATTGGGTCATGCAACAGGACAATGATCCCAAGCACACCAGCAAATCTACAACAGAATGGCTGAACAAGAAAAGAATCAAGGTGTTGCAATGGCCCAGTAAAAGTCCAGACCTCAACCCGATTGAAATGCTTGGCTGGACCTTAAGAGAGCTGTGCATAAACAAATGCCCACAAACCTCAATGAACTGAAGCAACGTTGTAAAGAAGAGTGGGCCAAAATTCCTCCACAACTATGTGAAAAACTGATAAAGTCATATAGAAAACGATTACTTCAAGTTATTGCTGCTAAAGGTGGTTCTACAAGCTATTGAATCATAAGGTGTACTTGGTTTTTCACACATGGCTTCTCCATTTTGACTTTATTTTTGTTAAATAAATCATGACACAGTGTAATATGTTATGTGTTGCTGTTCATCTGAGGTTGTATTTACCTAATTTTAAGACCTGCTAAGGAACAGATGATTGTTATTATGTCCTGATATGTAAAACCATAGAATTCAAAGAGGGTGTATTTTCTTTTTCACACCACTGTATATATACACATACATACACAGATATATATGTATATATCCCACCCACAGCTGTCTGTGGGTGGGTTTACTGGCTATGGATCTTAACCCATGCTGTGCTCAAAGCTGTGAAATGCAGCAAGCTTAAGCTTATAGGGGACCATGTTAAATGGTTTTGAAGCAAAAGGTGGCACTGTGTGCTCATTTTCATGTCATTTCCCAGAATCCCTTGCTGCAGTGGAAGCGCTGTGTGCTGGGTGATAATGGGGAAAGGCGGGGTTGCAGACCTGTCTAAGAGATGCAAATGAGCACACAGTAATATTTCCATTTGCTATATGCTTTACTGTGGAGGGTTTTTATCACTTTTTATACCCACTATAACTTAACTAAGTGTATATGTATGTATGTATGTATGTATGTATGTATGTATGTATGTATGTATGTATGTATGTATGTATGTATGTATATATATATATATATATATATATATATATATATATATATACACACACACACACACACACACACACACACACACACACACACACACACACACACACACTTAGTTAAGTTATAGTGGGTAAAAAAAGTGATAAAAACCCTCCACAGTAAAGCATATAGCAAATGGAAATATTACTGTGTGCTCATTTGCATCTCTTAGACAGGTCTTCATCAACGACAATAAAACCTTTTTACACATTTTATATATTAATCTTCGTTTTCATTCTATTTCATTCATATACTTTTTATTACAAACATCATTCTTTTTTTTTTTATCCATTCACATTCAGCTAGTATATATATATAAATATATATATATATACATACATACATACACACAGTATATGGCTGCGTCCATAGACACAGCAGCCGTGCGGAGGAGTGGGGAGGCGCGCTGAGGCAGAGGGAAAGCGGGTGCAGCCTGTGTGTGTGTAGAGGTATCTGTACCGTGTTAGCCGAGCTTAATAAAAACCGAATAGACGATACCATTCTGTGGCTAACGAAATGCTTTTATTTGTGCGAGCTTTCGAGATACACTGATCTCTTCTTCCGGCGATGTTACAATGGATAAAGCAAGAAAGGTTTAACTTTAAGTGCATCCTGGAATGTGATCTGTGAATGAAACCTATCCCTCCCCCGTGTTCAGTATGCGATTTATCACTTAAGGTGTTAAATGGTCCCTGAATGTTAGTGATGTAAGAGTGTGTGTGTATGTGTGCATGTATGTGTGCGTGTGTGTGTGTGCATGTGTGTAAATATAAATTTATAAAGCGCCCACAGTGTATACAGCACCTTACAAAAGGTATGTGTGTGCGGGAGTGTATAACAATGGTGTGGGGTAGATATGGAAATGTAAGAGGGTGTTGCATTACTATTAGTGTGTAGATACTATATGGTCCCTATTGGTATATAGGGATAGAATTACATTGTACATATGTATGTGTAAGAGACAGCTGTGTGTGCATTCATATAGCGCAGTATGTATAGACATGGCCTTTAGCAAGCATGGTAAGAGAGTTCTCTTGTGTCAGGGTAGTGACTCATGAAACTGTGTGTGTATATATATATATATATACACACACACACACACACACACACACACACACACACACACACACACACACACACACACACACACACACACAGATATAGATATATATACACATACATACACAAAAATAGTTTTATATATATATATATATATATATATATATATATATATATATATATATATATATATATACGCATACACACAGGGCACTGTTCTGCTATTGTCTTTAACCTCTTCCTTGACAGAGTCCAAAGGGTTAAACCCTGGAAGTCACACAAGTCTTAGGGAGAGGTGATTGTAGTGTGCTAAAGTTCACAGTTTCAAGGTGTGATTGTGCTAAGCGGGCCTGCCCTGCCACAGAGTGCAATGTAAACAGGAGAGCAGCTTTCACTGCCAGAGTTAAGCAACAAGTGTCCAATGGTTTGATTTCCAGGTGGGGGGGTATTTTATAATGGAAAATACTGGGCTTCACAATTCACCTACATCCATGAATCATTGCGTCCCACATCCCAATGCGTATCAGAACTGCAGTAAAGTGAAAGCGCTCGCCCAACTAACACCTTTTTGCTATCATTTTGTCATGTTTGGTAACATTTGGGGCCTGAAATTGACAGGCACTGCAGGTTGACGGGGAATGTCAACCTGCAGCATCTTAAATCTGCTACATTTAGGGGTTCTGCCCTCCCCCCCCCCAAAAAAATAGCATTTCTTAGTGGAAAAGTATTGACTTGTTTTTATGAGACTCTACTGTAAGTTCATGAGACGCTGATGCTAAAGATGACTAACTCCAAATCTGTGACAATCACATAAACAAATATCATATATACTGTATGCCTTTGTGAGGGGCTAGTAAGGATGGACATCGGCACGGTGGACATTTTTAAAGAGTACCCACAGAAATTGTCATCTATGGTGGATTCTTTACAAAACACAGTCAGGTGACTTTTTAGGCCTATATAAACCCAGTCAGAACAGCTAGTCTGCCTGCAGCCCATATTCAAAGTGGCCCATTATAAGTGGCATGACTACTGAACAACTCAAGTTTAAAAGGAAGTTCAAAAGAAGTGAGGAAGAAGTGGACACCCCATCTGGCCCTGATTCCTGCATTTGAACTACGCTGGAAAGGAGGATATCAGCTATACCAGACTGCATCATTACTGCTGTGATGCTGCCTTTACCATGTATATTTGCTGTGACTTCACTTCTTCTCAAATTATGCACTTCTTTTTACCAGCCTCAGTATGTCTCTAACTCTATTCATATATCTCCATCTCTCCTTCCTTCACCACTTCTCTGTTCACATGAACTCCTTTCTTACCTGCGTCCTCTGACACCACACAGCTATATCCCCTGCACTAAAAAACACCCCTACAAATCATCCTCACACATCCTCTTTCTATCCATGCTTCTCCTCATTGCTTCTGGGGATATCTCTCCCAATCCTGGTCCCTGTCTTATTCCTACATGCGCTCGTCCTCGCCTGCCAATTGCAACCTCTACTCCTTCTGGTGTCAACCCCTCCAACCTCATACCCATCCCCTGCCACCCTCCCTCCTCTCTCCCTTTCTCCTGTGCCCTTTGGAATGCTCGCTCCCTCTCTAACAAGTTCCTCTCTGTGCATGACTTTTTTCTCTCTCACTCTCTGCTCCTATTTGCTATAACTGAGACCTGGCTCACTCAGTCTGACTCTGCTCTGGAAGCTGCCCTCTCCTATGGTGGCCTTTCCTTCTCCCACACTCCGCGCACTGATGGCAGGGGTGGAGGCGTGGGGCTCCTGCTCTCCTCTCTCTGTCGTTACCGAACCCTTCCTATTCCTCCCTCTCTTGCTTTTCCTTCCTTTGAGGCTCACACTGTCCAGATGTTCTCTCCTCTCCCTGTCCATGTGGTGGTCATCTATCGCCCACCTACTTCTACTCATCCCCCTTGTGCCTTTCTCTCTCACTTTGAATCCTGGCTCTCTTTCTTCCTCTCCTCACACTCCCCTGTTCTTCTCCTTGGGGACTTCAATTGCCACATTGATTACCCCTCTCTCCCTTGGGCCTCCCGCTTTCTTTCTCTAACCTCTTCTTTTGGCCTTCAACAGTGGACTGCAGCCAGCACCCACAAGGATTGCCACTACTTAGACCTGGTTTTCACTAAGAACTTCTCTCTCTCCGATATCTCCATTTCCCCTTTTCCTCTCTCTGACCATCATCTCATCTCATTCTCTCTATCTCGCTTCTCTCCTTCTCCACCTCCATCTACCCCCCGGTTCTGCAGAAACCTGCGCTCTATTCACTTACCTGACTTTGAGTCCACTTTACGCTCCTCCCTCTCCTCTCTCTGCTCTGCTACAGACCCTGACAACCTGGTCAGGAACTACAACTCTGTCTTGTCCTCGGCTCTTGATCTACATGCCCCGATTTCTCTCTACCGCACTCGCCCTTCTAACCCTAGACCCTGGCTAAATTCCCACACACGCATGCTGCGTTTCTCCACTCGTTCCTCTGAACGCCTCTGGAGGAAGTCTCACACTCTCGCAGACTTCCTTCACTACAAATTTATGCTATCCTGTTTCAACTCTGCCCTCTCGCAAGCTAAACAAGCCTACTTTTCTTCTCTAATCAACATGCACAAGTCTAACCCACGCCGACTGTTCTCTGTCTTTGATACTCCACTCAAACCACCCTCAGCTGCCTCTCCTTCCTCCATCTCCGCTCAGGACTTTGCTGACTATTTTAAGGAAAAGGTGGAATCCATACGGCAGAACATCCCCTCTGTTTCTTCCTCCCATCCTACACCTCTTCCTAACTCTCCTCCTGCCTTCCTTGACTCTTTTTCCACTGTCTCAGAGGAGGATGTGTCGCTGTTGATCGCCTCTTCTCCCTCTACCACTTGCCCTCTTGACCCCATTCCCTCCCATCTCCTAAAACCTCTTGCTCCTACTATAATCCCTACGCTCACACACATTTTTAACTCCTCCCTCTGCTCTGGAACCTTTCCATCCTCCTTCAAAACATGCAACAGTCGTACCATTACTCAAAAACAGCAAGCTTGACCCTACCGGTCTTTCTAACTATCGACCTGTCTCCCTCCTGCCTTCTGCCTCTAAACTCCTTGAACGTCTTGTAATAGGGATGGAATAGGGATGGAATATAGGCCCTGACAAGGAGCGTCTGAGTGGCTTAATTGACAATGGGTAATGGGAACCCTATCCACAGCCTACTTGAAAGATTGCATGATATAAAAAGGGATTGTGTGGAACAATTTCAATGAAAAGCCATACATACATACCAGCCCCCTCCACATGTTGTGGCCAAGTATCTTGAAGTAACGTTAAAACCCCTTAACCCCTTAACTACCTCTTGACCCTCACGTCTCAGCCTTAATCCCTCTTGGCTCCCCATGGCCTGAGAAAGGACCAGTCTGGGCTTGTCGGCCCGGCCGCCCTGTGAATGCTGCTCTCCCCTACAGGTCAGCGGTACAGCGCTCCCGTTAATATATTTGGAAGAGGGGCTGTAAAGGAAGGGTCCCTGCCGTGTTACCCTCCCCACCCTCTCCTGTCTCAGTGGCGGGCAGCGCAAGTGCTGCTCTGTGTACACGGGGCATGGCCAGTCACGAACCTCCCCCACGTTTCTCTGAGTCTCACTAATTTGGAGTCAGTCTCAGTGATTTTTTAGCGTCTCAGACTTCAGTGGAGTCTCACTTATAAAAAATCAGCACGTTCCCCCCCACCCCCCCAAAAAAGCCCATTTTCTTTTATCCCAAACTCCCATAACTGACTGATTTGGGCCGGAAATGGTTGAAGAAGTCTCTCGTCAGGAGCGCAGAAACTATTTTTCAGGTGGCAGTGCTGTACGTACAAAATTCAGTCACATATTACCATAATGTCAACATGGATGAACCCTCCCGCCACCCCAATTTCAGCCCCACCCCCATGCGCCTATTTCATCCTTATGTTGCAGTCTCTCTCCCACAAATCCCTAAGACACTAGTGTCAAACGCAGTGCTCAAGGGCCACCAACAGGCCAGGTTTTAGAGATATCCCTGCTTCAGCACAGGTGGCTCAGTCATGACCCAGTCACCTGTGTGTAAGCCGGGATATCCATAAAAACCTGGCCTGTTCATGGCGCTTGAGGATTGAGCTTGGACACCCCAGCTCTAAGAGGAGAGGAAAAAAACGCAGACGTTTGCGACTGGCCTGCCATGAACTCTGTCCCATTATATGTCAAAGCTTCGCATGAAAAGGTTTCGTAGCCCCCAGAACCAAGTAATACAAATCAATTTCCCTGCGTAGTGCATCCTAATGCCCCCTCCCGCCCTCCCCCCCCCCCTCCCCTCTTTACGTGACACTGAGATTCTGGAACATATAAAGAATTCTCTATTTTTTCCCTATAAAAGTCAGGCTGTAATGGATTCCGGGGAAGGAGGTTTCCACAGGTGACAGGGCTCATCTCCTTTGCACTGTCACACTCTCCTCCTCAGCTTGGAAAGCTATGAATGGGAAATAAGCAGGTTGTGGCTGGCAATTTGCTGTGCAAATGTGAAAATGGGCCGTGCAAAATGAGGTTTATTTAGCAAAGAGAGTTGCCGTTAGTGCTGGAGAGGGAGATGTCCGTCAGACCCTGGAAATTGGCGGGGGGTGGGGGGTGTTAGCGTGAACTGCTGGCTGCTACTGGGTGGAATGACCCCGTGTTTGCCCTGCAACATAAAATATATAATCGTCTTCATTGGGGTTCAAGGTTGGGTTTATGACCATTGTAATTTGCAAGCACTTTACAACTTCGCTAATGCTGCAGAAACACGCACCTAGCGCTCGTCCTCGTCTAGATATAGCAGGGACACGTATCTTTCACTTCTCCCCCTATAGAGACATCAGTGACACACACCTCTTGCCCCTCGTAATACAGTATGGAAAGTAGGCTAAAGCGCTCAAATGCAGGTGCAATGAATAAAATAAGCCAAACCACTAAACCAGGGTACTAATAAGAAAAAGAACGCTGTGACGTTCGAAACGCGTTGGATGGGTCTCTTGTCACATTAAAGTGCCCTTTTAATCATTTTTTTCGTTTTGGGTCCTTCCTGCTCCGTTTTTGCTGGTGCGCTTTTTGGTCTCCCCTTTCCCTCCTAATATATGCCTGTCTTTCACCCCTTCTTAGGCTGAGTTCATGCTTAGTTTTTTTTTGTTTACATAAGCGCCGAGCGCGGGTGAGCGTGTGCCCGCACACGAATGCACCGCGTGAGCGGGGACTTACATATATCTATATGTGTAAGTAATCGCGGCAAGTGCCGCCCGCTCAGCACTAGCGGGGACTCAGCCTTAGGCTGCGTCCAGGGTCAGCGCTTATGCGCTGACCCGTGTTGAGGCACGCTCACGCTCAGCACTGAGCCCCTGCAGCCGCAATGACAGCGGCTTTAGCAGGGGCTCGCTTCCGCAAGCGTGCGGAAGCGTAGGTCTTATTCAATTTTTAGTTTCAAGCACTCAAGGGAGCGCAGGGCCGGTCACGTGAGCGGTTCACCCAATGAGGGCGAACCAGCTCCGTGACGTCACTGGCCCGCCTCCGACACGCCCCCGGACGGCGCGCGGACCAAGGCCAGGGAAAGCACCCGCTTTCCCTCAGCCTCCGCGCGCCTCAGCACGGCTGCAGTCCTATGGACGCAGCCTTATGTACAGACATCAGGGACACACACCTATTGCCTCCTCCTAATACAGGCATCAGGGACACATATCTTTCACCCCATCTTATATACAGGCATCAGGGACCCATACCTCTCACCCCCTCCTTAAACACACACATTAAGGACACATATTTGTCACCCCCCTTCTAATACCCAGGCATCGGGAACACATACCTTTCACCCCTTCTAATACACAGACATCAGCGACACATACCTCTCACCCCCTCCATAAAAATAGGCATCAGGGACACATACCTCTCACTCCCTTCTAATACACACACATCAGGGACACATACCTCTCACCCCCTTCTAATACACACACATCAGGGACACATACCTCTCAACCTTTCTAATACACAGACATCAGGGACCCATACCTCTCACCCCCTCCTTAAAAATAGGCATCAGTGACACATACCTCTCACCCCCTTCTAATACACAGACATCAGGGACACATACCTCTCACCCCTTCCTTAAACACAGGCTTCAGGGACACATACCTCTCACCCCCTCCTTAAACACACACATTAAGGACACATATTTGTCACCCCCCTTCTAATACCCAGGCATCGGGAACACATACCTTTCACCCCTTCTAATACACAGACATCAGCGACACATACCTCTCACCCCCTCCATAAAAAAAGGCATCAGTGACACATACCTCTCACCCCCTTCTAATACACAGACATCAGGGACACATACCTCTCACCCCTTCCTTAAACACAGGCTTCAGGGACACATACCTCTCACCCCCTCCTTACAAAAAGGCATCAGTGACACATACCCCTCACCCCTGCTAATACCCAGGCATCAGGGACACGTCTCTCTCACCCCCTCCTTAAAAACAGGCATCGGGGACACATACATCTCACCCCCTCCTCAAACACAGGCTTTAGGGACACATACCTCTTACAGGTCTGATATGATCTACCCCCTACTAATGCAAGCGAAAACTTTTGCGTTTGTAAACAAGGCAGTGAGAGGCTGAGTCAGCGTGCAGACCACGAAATAGCAGGTATCAAGCTCCGAGTCTGCCGTACAGAATGAGATGCGTGCCTTTCTGTGTGTGTATTACCCTCCTCTGCTCACAGCATGCTAATTTAGGCAGCAATCAAAACAGTATGTGCAGGAGGCATAATATATGTCAGCCTCCTGTTAAAGGACACACAGTTCATAAATTTCTGTAATAGAAACACAATGCACCTTTAACTCTGGCAGTGCTGGAGAGGACTGCGAGATCGCCATTTATTCTGGCATTACAGGATCCTCTTATTTCTTTATTGAAATAAGAAGTTCCTTTAATAAAAAAAAAAAGTTTTGCTTTCTCTTATTTAGATATTGTACGCAAGACAGGGGCAAGCCTCTGCGGTGCCTTCAAAAAGTTGGGGTTTTCTAGTGCCGAACCCCCGGCCATCTTTGTAGTTGGCTGGCCATATTTGTAAGGGGTTTTTTGCATCCGTGGATGAGCTCCTGGGAAACCCCTGGTTCAGAAAAAGCTTAAAACAAAATATTGAATGGAGGGCTACTTTAAAGGCTTAACAAACAAGGGTAGATATCTCAAGACTTTGTTATCCCTGTACAAAGCATAAAAGGGCTTGTTCATTGTCAGTGATGGGTTAAACTATTTGACACAGGGGAAAAATGTATTCTTTTTGAAGTCCTGTGCACAAGCAGCACAAACAAACCACAAAAATAGTACAACCTGGGCTGCTTTTGTGGGGAAACCCTCTTTTTTGGCGTTCCGTTACTTTTGTTCAGGGATCAACAATAAACACCACGTAATGGATTGTGACATGATTAGGGATACGAACTTGGATAAATGCTATATACACACACAGCACACACACACCACACCTTTTCTTAGGGTTTCAGCACTTTTTTTCCCTACAAAAAACTATTAGGCTAAAAGCTCAACTACCCTTTCAAATGTGACTTCAAAAATATGTATATAACTTGTAAACTGCACAATCGGTAGACGAATACATCGCAGCATTAATTAGTCAAGCAAGATTAGGTTTTCTACTCGGCAAATGTCAAAATCTCTCGCCTTTTTCTTTTTAATGACAATCGTTACATGCCTTTAAGGCAGGGATGGGTAACTCCGGTCCTCGAGGGCCCCCGACAGGTCAGGTTTCAAGGATATCCCTGCTTCAGCAGAGATGGCTCAACCAACCACTGAGCCACCTGGGATGAAGCTGGGATAGCCTTAAAACCTGACCTGTTGGTGGCCCTTGAGGACTGGAGTTGGCCACTCCTGTTATAAGGTCTGTGTTTCTAGAAGGGTTTAGCAATTGACTGCAAGTATTGGCTCTCCACCACCCAAGGAGAGGGCCTGCATCCCCATCTAGCTTATACTGTACCAAAGCAACATTTAAAACAGCCATCACCCAGAATGGTTTAACTCATAATGTTAACATATTTCTCCCTGACCATGTCCAGCTTTTTTTTTTAAATGTTTTTTTCTAGTATTAAGTAGAGATATATGGGTGTGTGCATATATGTATATATATAGAGAGATATATATGGGTGTGTGCATATATATATATAGAGAGATATATGGGTGTGTGCATATATATATATATATATATATAGAGAGAGATATATGGGTGTGTGCATATATATATATATAGAGAGATATATATGGGTGTGTGCATATATATATAGAGAGAGATATATGGGTGTGTGCATATATATATAGAGAGAGAGAGATATATGGGTGTGTGCATATATATATATATATAGAGAGAGAGAGATATATGGGTGTGTAGCACTCCAAAAAATTGCAAATAAATGCGATACTTGCGCAATGCCGGAGCGCCTGGTTCAGGGAGGGCTACCTGCAGCAATCCAGGTATACAGCAACAGGAGAGGCGATGCAGGGCTCCAAGGGTCACTTGACAAAGGCCTAAGTGAGGCCGAAACGTTGTGTAACTTGAATAAATTCTTTCCTAATGAAACCCGTGGAGCGCTGGATCATCTTTCCTGTTTTCTAGTATTAAGAAACACGATTTTCTTCACCGTTAGCATGGCCACCTTTAGCCTGCACCGGCTTCCATTTTAACCTCCCGTACACCTAATATTTCAAACGGAGCATCAGATTTATTTTATTTTTTTTTGCAAATAAGAACAGCGTTGGAAAAGGGGGCGGGGGGGGAAAGAATATCTTGTGAAGTACGTATAAAAAAAACAATTAAATGCAAAAAAAAAAATTGGACTGCTGCTTTAACCCTTTGGGTGCTTTGGGGCCCCTTTTTGTGCTTGTTTTCCAGGGAGGAGATGGAGATTCCCGGATGACGTGGCGATCGCAAGTTGCTGGCGGGGGTCACGGCAAACCAAAGGGTTAAAACAAAAGTGGGCAGATTAGCCTCAGTCTGTGTTATTTAAATGTTTTCGCTGCCAGAGTAACTGCAGTCACGTGAGATGCCATCAGCGCCGAGCAGCTAGCTTCCCAAGCACCATTGTGTAATGATTTGCCAGAGTTTGCTGTTGACGGAGCACCGTGAAAACATCTGCATACGCCTAATATACAATATGTTTTCATATATATCGTCAAACACTTAAAAAAAAACAAAAAAAACAGCCATGGTGCATTTAATGAAGGAAACATTTACTGCCATCAAGAGACAGCTAAAAGCAGAGCACACCTGCATAATATCTTAACAATTTAGCTTCAATGGGAAGCCAGCAAAAAACAAACATATGTAGACGCTTCAAGCGTATTTCTTCCCAAAACTCAATAGATGGGCAGAATCTCAATGCCTATTGGAAAAAACGAATCACAAGATCCCCTTTCTCTACTGCTCATGCAAGAGATAAAGTGTTGGACCCAAGGGATGTACAAGACTTTCTTAAAGACAGATTCAGCCTTGGGAGACGGTGCTCCTGGGAAGTGAGAACCATTCTGGATCGATGATTTTTTTTTTTATTTTCCTCCCGAAATAAATCTGAGGGATGGGTATTCGCCCACTCAGTCAACCGTGGAAGGCACAGCGACGGAGGGGGAGGAGGAGGGGGGGGGGAGCTGACACAGAGGTTTTCGGGTTGGATTGTAAGGAGAGAGAGAGAGAGAAAGAGAGAGAGAAGAGAGAGAGAGAGAAGAGAGAGAGAGAGAAGAGAGAGAGAGAGAGAGAGAAGAGAGAGAGAGAGAAGAGAGAGAGAGAGAAGAGAGAGAGAAGAGAGAGAGAAGAGAGAGAAGAGAGAGAGAGAAGGGAGAGAAGAGAAGAGAGGGAGAGAGGGAGAGAGGGAGAGAGGGAGAGAGGGAGAGAGGGAGAGAGGGAGAGAGGGAGAGAGGGAGAGAGGGAGATTTGGAAGGGTGTTGCATCAATGGATTTATCTGTGTAAATCGCGGTATCCTTCACTGTGGGGAGAGGAAGTAAGAGGGAGAGGAGGAGAGAGATGAAAGGAAAGGGGAAGGAATGAATAAGTGTGGGAAAGAGAATGAACCCCAAGACTGGTGGATGGACCTAAAAATGTATATGAAAGAGAGACAGAAGAAGGGAGGGGGGGCAGGGAAAGGGGGGGGGACGGGAGAGAGGGGTGGGTAAGAGAGCGGGGAAGAGTAGAAGAGAGGAGGGGGAGAAGAGAGGAGGGGAGAAGAGAGGAGGGGAAGAGGGGGGATGGGGAAAGGGATAGAGAGAGGGGAGAGAGAGGGAGAAGGGGGAGAGAGGGGAAGGGAGAGTAGAAAGGGGGAAGTAAGGGGGAGGGTAGAGAGAGGGGGATAGGGGAGGGAAGGGATAGAGAGAGGGAAAGGGATAGGGAGGGGGAAAAGGGATAGAGAGGGGGCAGAGGGAGAGAGAATAGGGGGGGAGAGAGGGATAGAAAGGGAGATAGAGGGGAGTGGGGAGGGAGAGAGAGAGAGGAGAGGGGGAGAGAGAGAGAGAGGAGAGCGGGAGAGAGGAGGGGGAGACTAGGGGAGAGAGGAGAAGGGAGCGAGAGAGGAGGAGGGGAAAGAAGGGGGAAGGTGGGGAAGAAGTGGGAGAGGGAGGTGGGGCGAGGGAGAGAGAAAGGGGGAGAGAAAGAGAGGGGCAAGAAGGTGACAGGAAGAGGGGGGAGCAGAAGGGAGGGAAGAAGGGGGAAGGAAGGGGGGGAAGATGAGGTTGAAAAGAGGGGAGAGGGGGAGAGGAGGGTAGAGAGGGGAAGGAGGGAAAGGGATAGAGAGGGGAGATGGGGGAAAGGGATTGAGAGGGGGAAAGGAGGTAGGGGGTGTCACACTTGCCTCTGATCCGCGCGGAGACCGACTCAGGGAAGCACCACGGGGCAGAGTCATGCGCCCACGCACTGCCAGGGCAGTGCAGGCGCAGCGGCGTGATGGCGGAGCTCTGCGAGACGCAGCGCGCACGCGCACGGGTTGCTCGGCAACCAGGAAGCAGGAGAACGTGAGGGAGCTGCTGGAGCCTCCCACAGGCGGAGACTTGCTGAGTGAAACGCATGACATCATCACGTCGCGACGCGCATCGCGCACGCGCGCGGGTTGCCCGGCAACCAGACCTAGCATCAGGAAAGCCTAATTGCAAGCTGTTTTTGATCAGTGTCTCTCTGACACCATTGGTGGACCAGTACACACCCCTGCAAGGTAATTGGACCCTTCCCACATATATACCTGCTTCTGTCTGTCCTTCATTGCTGAGCATAAACTCCTGTTTATGCATTGTGCTCACCGCTGCTGTTTAGTTTTGTCTTGAACCTGTCTGACCTGTTTGACCCTGCCTGTTACTTGGATTTCTACACTCTCCAGCGCTTTGACCCCGGCTTCATTACTCGACTACTCTACCTTCTATTACCCAGGACCTTGGCTACGAAACTCTACCTACCCGGACTCTCCAACCCTGGAACACGGCAAGTACCCTGACTACCCTGACCTCTCCAACCCTACGACGCGGTACGACTAGGACTACGCATTCCGGACAGGACTGCGTGGTTGTGGGTCGGTGCCTATACATACCCCACCTCAGCCCCGCGGTCTTCCGTATTGTTTGTGGTGAGCGCAGCGTGACAATATGCTCAGCCCAACAAACATGGACGCCGCTGAGGTGGCCCGACGCTTAGACACCCATGAGGAATGCTTCCGGCAACTTACCGGCTCATTTACACTAAAGGAACAACTAGTTTCCCAACTTAAACAAGACGTGGATACCCTGACTGAACAAGTTAGACGTTTAACTGTATCTACCATCAA
Organism: Ascaphus truei; assembly: GCF_040206685.1. Taxonomy (NCBI): domain Eukaryota; kingdom Metazoa; phylum Chordata; class Amphibia; order Anura; family Ascaphidae; genus Ascaphus; species Ascaphus truei. The sequence goes on from NC_134489.1 coordinate 20,123,290, forward strand.
CCCCGTTCCACTCGCAGCCACTCCTGCACTTATCACACCTACCTCCGAACCACGACTACCTGCGCCCAACCGTTATGCAGGGGATCCCAGCGGTTGTCGGGGGTTTCTGAACCAGTGTTTCATACAGTTTGAACTAATGCCCTCTCACTTTCCGGTTTCACGTACTAAAGTCGCATACATAATCTCCCTGCTGACGGACGCCACCCTGGCATGGGCTTCTCCTATCTGGGAGCAACGCCCAGATTTGACCTCTGACCTTACTCTCTTCGTCACCGAATTTAGAAGGGTGTTTGACACTCCAGGACGTAAGGTTACGGCTGCATCCACTCTGCTTAATATTTCTCAGGGAGACCGTTATGCCCTGGACTTCCGGACGGTGGCGGCCGAGACCGGCTGGAACGATGTGGCTCTATCTGCAGTCTTCTGGCAGGGCCTGTCCGAACGGTTGAAGGATGAATTAGCAGCTCTGGATCGTCCCGCTGGACTTGAGAACCTGATAGACCTGTGCATCCGGATGGACCAGCGCCTCCAAGAAAGAAGGATGGAGAGAAACAAACACCCCCGAGGTATACAATCGTCTTCTCTGTCTACCATAGGGCCTCTACTCTCCACAACTCCTGTCCTAGATGAACCCATGCAGCTGGGAGGGACTAGCCTTTCGCCTATCGAGAGGCAACGAAGAAGACGAGCGGGACTATGCCTCTACTGTGGCAATAACGGCCACCTGGTATTCAACTGTCCACTGAAGCCGGGAAATGCCAAAGCCCAGTGAGTATAAGGAGGATCACGCTGGGTACTGCAACTCTTCCCCCTCCTCAACCCTCTACGAGGTTTTATCTACCTATCTCCATATCCGGTGAGACCTTCACAGTACAGACACAGGCCTTTCTGGATTCGGGGTCAGGAGGAAACTTCGTGGACCAAAGGTTCGCCTTCAAGAATAAAATACCGTTGGTACCCAAAGATCGACCGGTAGGTCTTGAAGCCATTGACGGACGACCCTTGCAGCCCGCGATCATTTCCTTACAAACCATACCCCTTAACATCATGACTAGCGACTTTCACTCCGAGACTATAACCTTTGATGTCATTCACACCCCCTCCTCGAACATCATTCTGGGACTTCCGTGGCTCCGGATCCACAATCCTGTCATTGACTGGACAGAGGCCACGCCACTTCGTTGGAGTTCTTTTTGCTTGGAACATTGCATGTCTGCTCCTAAGGCAGTGGCAGGAATGGAGGTCACGGATCCTGACAGGGTACAGCTGCCGGGGATATACGAAGATTTCCGCGATGTCTTTGACAAACGTCAAGCAGAGGTACTTCTGCCACATCGGACGTACGACTGTCCTATCGATCTTCTACCCGGGGCCATACCTCCCAGAGGAGGGTCATACCCACTATCTATTCCTGAGACCCAGGCCATGAGAACATATATTCAGGAGAATCTCCAGAGGGGGTTCATCAAGAAATCGTCATCACCTGCGGGGGCAGGATTTTTTTTCGTCAAGAAAAAGGACGGAACCCTCAGACCCTGCATTGATTACCGGGGTCTCAACAAACTCACCATAAAAAACCGCTACCCCCTCCCGTTGATAGCCGAATTGTTCGACAAACTCCAGGGAGCCAGGATCTTCACCAAACTGGACCTCAGAGGAGCCTATAATCTGGTTAGAATCAGAGAAGGAGACGAATGGAAGACAGCATTCAATACTCGCGACGGGCATTACGAGTACCTGGTCATGCCATTTGGATTGTGTAATGCTCCTGCAGTCTTCCAAGACTTTGTCAACGACATTTTCAGAGACCTTCTGGACCACCATGTTATTGTATACCTGGACGATATATTAATTTTTTCCAGATCCATGCCGGAACATATGATGCATGTCAAACAAGTCCTGCAGCGTTTAAGAGAGAACCATTTGTATGCCAAGCTCGAGAAATGCCATTTCCATCAAACATCCACCTCTTTTCTCGGCTACATCATATCGGATACCGGTCTTGCTATGGATCCTACCAAGGTCAAGGCGGTACTCGAATGGCCCTGTCCCCTCTCCCTCAAGGCCATCCAAAGGTTCCTCGGTTTCGCTAACTACTACCGGAGGTTCATTCAGGGATTCTCATCGGTAGTAGCACCCATCACGGCACTCACACAGAAGGGAGCTGATCCTACAAGGTGGACTGAGAAGGCTCTCCAGGCTTTCGAGAGAATAAAGACGGCATTCACCTCAGCACCCATCTTAACCCATCCAGATCCTTCGTTACCTTTTTTTTTGGAGGTCGACGCCTCCGATGTAGGAGCAGGTGCTATACTTTCACAGAGAAAGAATCATCAAGCTCCACTTCATCCTTGTGCATATTTTTCAAAGAAGTTTTCCTCCGCCCAAAGGAATTACGATGTAGGTAACTGGGAGCTCCTCGCTATCAAGCTGGCCTTGGAGGAGTGGAGGCACTTACTGGAAGGCACAGAGTCGCCAGTCACGATACTTACGGACCATAAGAATCTTCTGTACATTGAGGGAGCACGGCGACTAGGATCTCGCCAGGCAAGATGGTCCTTATTCTTTACTCGCTTTAACTTCCTCATTTCCTACATTCCTGGTTCAAAAAACATTAAAGCCGACGCCTTGTCACGACAGTTCCTGGTAGAGGATAACAAGGTGGATCAACAGGAGACCATTCTCCCTTCCACTTGTATTCTGGCTGCTAATACTTTTAGTGCCTTAACGGACATTACTAAAGCTCAGAACAACATCCCGGCAGGACTCAACGTTCCGGAGGACCGGTTGTTCACTCCCCGTAAATTCCAGAGGAGAGTCATGGAGTGGGGACATTCATCCAAGACTGCAGGCCATCCTGGCACCAAAAGAACTACTGAGTTCATCGAACGCACATTCTGGTGGCCCTACATGCGGAGAGACATACAAGCCTTCGTAGCTACGTGCGCTACTTGTGCTCGAAGCAAGATGCCACACAACAGACCAGCAGGTCTCCTTCAACCACTACCCATCCCAGTACGTCCATGGACACATATATCGATGGACTTCATCGTTGAGTTGCCCAAATCTAGAGGCATGGACACTATACTTGTGGTGGTGGACAGATTTTCCAAACATACAAATGGGTAAATCAATGGATTAACCCTCCAGGCGCTCAGAATAAAACATAGTCCTGCTGGTGAGCAATAATACAATAAATCACATAGACCCCGGCTGTATTCAATCGTATAGCAGTGTAGAAAATGTATCCTTCCCTCCAACCGGCTCACCAAGAGCACTATAAGGCTGGAACACGGGAAACTCACGTATAATACTTGATGTCCGGTCTTTCAAATTGCTGTGCTGTATGCTCCCGCTCCTCCTGGATAGGCTGGGGTCTCTCCGTCGCAGGATCTCGTTGCTTCACCGCCAACCCGCTGCCCGCCGATGCGGAGGGTGGTCACCTGACCGGCGGCATGGATGGTGCTTCTGAGTGACGTCACGGCAGACCCGACAGCAAGGAACACCCAGCAGTGACTCGGCGTGCAGGCGCGCAGTGAATCAGCATGGATAATCTCTTAGAAAAAGAGTAAATGCGCCGCACAGCACCAAAAAAGAAAGTGAAGGCTGATATGGGAAAAGTAAAAAAGCTTTATTTGCACAAGGTGCAAGCGAAACCTCTTGACGCGTTTCGGCCTGGGAGGCCTTTGTCAAAAGAGTCTCCCAGGCCGAAACGCGTCAAGAGGTTTCGCTTGCACCTTGTGCAAATAAAGCTTTTTTACTTTTCCCATATCAGCCTTCACTTTCTTTTTTGGTGCTGTGCGGCAGATTTTCCAAACAGGCACACTTCATCCCTATGAAGGGTTTACCCACTGCACCAATGTTATCCGAAGTTTTCATCAGGGAGATCTTCAGGTTAAATGGGTCCCCGCAGGTCATAGTGTCCGATAGAGGATCCCAGTTCATCTCCCGGTTCTGGAGGGCGTTTTGTAAAAATCTGGACGTTACCCTACACTTTTCATCAGGATATCACCCCCAGACCAATGGACAGACGGAACGCACCAATCAGTCTCTGGAACAGTTTTTGAGGTGCTTTATCGCTGACACTCAGGACGACTGGGCGGAACTTCTCCCATGGGCAGAATTCTCCCACAATAATCTACAGAACGAATCATCCCAACAGTCACCATTTATGGTCAACTATGGCTTCCATCCGTCGGCACTTCCTTCCCTCATCTCCAAGTCTGGAGTCCCGGCCGCAGAGGACAGGATTCGCCACTTACAAGACCTATGGCAGAAGATCCATCGGAATCTACAGCACGCTGGTATATTACACAAGAGACAAGCGGATCGTCACCGAAGAGAGGTCCCAGGGTACTCTGTAGGACAAAGGGTTTGGTTATCTACCAAAAACATTCGGCTAAAGGTAGCTTCACCCAAACTGGCACCACGTTTTATCGGCCCTTTCCGCATCACCAAAAGGATCAACCCAGTAGCCTATCGGCTTGAACTGCCAAAAAATATGAGGATTCCTTCTGTATTTCACTCATCCCTTCTCAAACCTTATCATCAAGACTCATCCCCCAAAGGACAATCTAAACCTCCGCAAACCATACTGGTAGAGGGCCAACAAGAATATGAGGTTCAGACCATTCTCAACTCCAGAATATCCAGAGGAGGATTACAATATCTTGTACACTGGAGAGGCTATGGCCCAGAGGAGAGAGAGTGGATTCCTCATCATCAGGTACATGCCAACCGCCTCATCTCTGCCTTCCACCGTAGGCATCCTGAGAAACCATCTCTGGTTCGCCCGGAGGTCTCCCCTCAAGGGGGGGATACTGTCACACTTGCCTCTGATCCGCGCGGAGACCGACTCAGGGAAGCACCACGGGGCAGAGTCATGCGCCCACGCACTGCCAGGGCAGTGCAGGCGCAGCGGCGTGATGGCGGAGCTCTGCGAGACGCAGCGCGCACGCGCACGGGTTGCTCGGCAACCAGGAAGCAGGAGAACGTGAGGGAGCTGCTGGAGCCTCCCACAGGCGGAGACTTGCTGAGTGAAACGCATGACGTCATCACGTCGCGACGCGCATCGCGCACGCGCGCGGGTTGCCCGGCAACCAGACCTAGCATCAGGAAAGCCTAATTGCAAGCTGTTTTTGATCAGTGTCTCTCTGACACCATTGGTGGACCAGTACACACCCCTGCAAGGTAATTGGACCCTTCCCTCATATATACCTGCTTCTGCCTGTCCTTCATTGCTGAGCATAAACTCCTGTTTATGCATTGTGCTCACCGCTGCTGTTTAGTTTTGTCTTGAACCTGTCTGACCTGTTTGACCCTGCCTGTTACTTGGATTTCTACACTCTCCAGCGCTTTGACCCCGGCTTAATTACTCTACTACTCTACCTTCTATTACCCAGGACCTTGGCTACGAAACTCTACCTACCCGGACTCTCCAACCCTGGAACACGGCAAGTACCCTGACTACCCTGACCTCTCCAACCCTACGACGCGGTACGACTAGGACTACGCATTCCGGACAGGACTGCGTGGTTGTGGGTCGGTGCCTATACATACCCCACCTCTGCCCCGCGGTCTTCCGTCCTGTTTGTGGTGAGCGCAGCGTGACAGGGGGAGAGAAGCAGACAGAGAGAGAGGGGGTGGGACAAGAGAGGGGGTGGGGAGAGAGATAGGGGGATAGGAGGGAGAGAGATGGGGGTTCGAGAGATAGAGAGGGGGAAGAGAGGGGGGAGGGAGAGAGAGGGGGGAAAGAGTTGAGGGGGGAAGAAAGAAGAGGGATAGAGGGGGGAGATAGTGGAGGCAGGGAGAGAGAGGAGGGGGAAGGAGGGAAAAGGGGAGGAAGGGGGGAATGAGTTGGGAGGGGTGGGAAGAGGGGGAGGGGGAGAGATAGGTGGGTGAGAGGGAGATGGGGAAGGAGAAAGGGGGGGAGAGAGGCGGGAAAGAAGGGGACAGGAAGAGGGGGGGGAAGAGGTGGGAGCACAGGGGAGGGAAGTGGGGAAAGAGGAGGGGGAAAAGAGGGAAGGGGGATAGAGAGGGGTGGAGAGAGGAGAGGGAGAAAGAGGGGGCGAGAAAGTGGGGGGAGAAGAAGGGGGAGAAGAGGGATTCAGGGAAAGAGGGAGGAAGAGGGCGGAGAGAGAGAAAGTAATTGCTTTAATAAAAGAGAATAAAGGCAAGTCTGAATAAAAAAAAAATAAGAAGACTAGTAAAGGCAAATCAATTTGTTCATGAAATACTGTCCAAGAAATATCAGCTGTTTATAGGGGTCATTAAATGCAGCTCCGAGAACATAGAGAGACCCACAAGATGATCAAAGGCAGAAGGAACGAGGATATGCAGAGCAAGGGAAGCCTCCCCGAGAAAGTGACATGATTAAAAACCCAACAGACTGACACCCATCAAAAAGGTCAGGTGCCTTCCAATCAAATACAAATCAATCAGGACAGAGGAGGGCAAAAAAACAACAACAAAAAACCCCGCTCCATTCTTAGCAGAAGCACAAAGGGGTCTTTAATTGTGATTTGTGTAAGGAAAGGGATTACAGCACTTTAATACATTAAACAGGACGCATATAATGCAGCCTGTGTACAAACAAAGCCGGGAGCGCGCACATCACCATGGCGGCAAATCATTTCTTCGGTTCTAGAGATTAAATGTGCCACACTCGGACCACTAGTACAAACCCAATGTTATTTTGCTAGCGCCAGCCCCCAGGAAATGACCAGGCTGACCCTACCCTTCTATTAACCCCTACGACTGCCAACGGCATGTGTTGCGGGCCCCTTTGGCATACAAAGGGTTACTGAATAATGTTATTTAAAAAAAACACAGGAGTGGTCACAGGTCTATTTAAAATGTGTTCGGCCTGTATGAGTTTAGCTCCTATAATGTGAGCATCTTGCTTCCTGGGCACGTCCTGCTCTTCTTTTTAAAAACTTTTTTTTTTTAAAGTGTTAAGAAATGTGGATTTTCTTCACCTCCAGCTTCTGAGGTTACCATGGTAACGTTTAGACTGCACTGGGCTCTGTAGAGAGCTCCATTTTAACCTCCCCGACACTGCATATTTGAAACGCTCACGTCTCCTGAAGGGAGCATCCGATTTAAAAAATAATAAAATAAAAAAAACAGGGTTGGAAAGGGGCGAGAAGAGATCGTGACCACGTAAAACGCGACGCAGGCTGCTGTTTTGAGAGGAATATTATGGCAGCATGCAAACAAATGTCTCCCCTTTTCTTTGACGCAAGTAAATATTGGAGAGAAAAGACTTCATTAGATGAGCTACTTACTTATCAGTGTCTTGCACTTTCTCACTGACTGCCCCACACCTCTGGAATGCCCTTCCCCTCAATACCCGACTAGCACCCTCTCTATCCACCTTTTAAGACACATTTGCTTAAAGAAGCATATGAATAGCACTGTGGATAATACTAGACACATGATACATAAAGCTTGGCCCCCTGCAGACGCACTTACCAGAACTCCCTCCTACTGTCTCTGTACGTTCTCCCTACCTACCAATTAGATTGTAAGCTCCTCGGAGCAGGGACTCCTCTTCCTTAATGTTACTTTTATGTCTGAAGCACTTATTCCCATGACCCGATTTATATTATTTCTAATTTATATGATATGTATTACTACTGTGAAGCGCTATGTACATTTATGGCGCTATATAAATAAAGACATACAATACTATACGTGCAAAAGACCCCCCCAAAAAAACTGCAGTGAATATGTCGAATAAAATCTATGCCACAGAAAGCAAAGAGGGATCATTTATTTCCGGTAAAAGACTAAGGCAAAAAAAAATAAAATTGCGTTGGGTTCCTCAAAGATAAAAAATAAAAAATAAAATTGCAATGCTTCTTTAACTCTTTTGCTGCCAGGGGGACACACAATGCACTCCTAAAGGGTTAATGCCGCCCACGGGAAAAAAAATTAAATAAAAAGACAGAAAACAAATGCAGAATTGTAACGGCCTTTACTCAGGCAAGAAACCCCCAAAGCGTGGAAAATCCGCCCGGCTAAAATATCTGCTGAATCCACCGAGGAATGTCAGGCTTTTGCACCAAAACAAAGCCCCTTGTTCTGCTTACCGGGACCCCATAGTAAATAAGGTGAATTCCCGCCTGCTACTTAATAAAATTAGCATCTCACAAAATGTGCCACTTTCCCCTGAACGCCAAGCGTGTCTAATAATGCGCGAAGCAGATTGTCTTCCCTCGTTTCCTTAATTTGTTTCATCTAAAAGCAATTCACTCAACATCTTGTCGCCCTCTGGCAGCATAGTTTACTTATCTGCACTTAATTTCTCATTTGGACCAAAACAAACTCGTAGAGCCGCCTGCTAACTGGGAGGGAGGGGGTGGTCTGCGGGAGAGACCAACACAAGCCCCATCGTCGGTGTCTTACTGTTCGAAGGGTTAAGAGAGAGGCCAGCGATGAATTAGATTGCAGTGTGCTTATTTTGATCCTCGTCTGCGCTGGAAGGGTTACGGTTAATGGAGCCCCTGGAAGGCGCAATGTCTCAAACGGTTTTATTTTTTTTTAAGAAAAATACGGAAATCCTCCTTCTCCCCCCACCCCCCCACATAAAACAAAAAGCATCCTCATTTTATTTCTGTTTTCCATTTCTTATTTGAATCATCCTTTTTGTGATTTTGTAATGCATTGTGTTCAGTGTGTTTTGAAATACATATTTATTCAACAGGATGGAAAAACAAAAAAGCATACATTTGCTAGAAGGGAAATGTAGAAGTGGTCAGTACCAGCCCCATATACTCTGCCCATGCTGTTAAACTGTTCTAAAGCCTCAGACCCCAGTGAATCACTGGCTTTCCCCACTAGCAGCCCATTTTTACTATACTATACTATTACCCGTTCAGCTGCTGTTTGCTTTCTACACTAGCAACTATTTGACTCTGCAAATGTGAATAATGACTCTTGGTATATCGTGCACCTGCTCCCACCCCACTATTACAATGTCTAACTCCCCCCCCCCCCCCGTCTCCTTATTGCAGTGTCCAAAATCGGTGGTTGAAAACAACAGCAGATTTGTCAATGAGAAAAGCCTCATTGTTTTCAATGCATTGTTTTCCTCCATAGATGGATTTCACTGCACTGTAATGGCCATGCAAGCCTTACTTCACGTGAGATGGCCAAAGTGTATTATTCGGTGTTATCTGCCATTGGCCAACAATGAACCAACGTCAAAACGAGGCATATTTTTAGCAGAAAACACTTCAGATTTCTCGGGCCTTTGTGCTATAGAATAGCTAAAGTAAACGAATCGTCACCAAACTCTCAATAAAGCAGTCATGCACAGAAACATCTCACAGACAGACATGTTACACATATATTAATATAGAGAGATAGAAAGGAGATACACACACACACACACACACACACACACACATTTCTATAGCTGGAGCAATAACATTTCTTTTCCAAAAAAAATCAGGCTTATTAAGTGTGTGAGATTTTTTATACATATACACATATATACACACACACACACACACACACACACACACACACACACAAAGTATGTAGTTAAAATATGTCTTCCATCCCCAGGCTGCTGTAGTTAGCTGAAAGGTCCATGTTTTAATCAGAAATGCAGTGCCCAGAACATTAGGGCACTAGCGTCAACAAGAGATTATAAGGATAAATGGTGTATACACAATCTCATCATTGTACCATGATCAGTGTGTAACTTGCAACATAGCTTCAGCCGTCACAAATTTGTGAAATATATATATAATAAATAGGAACACAATCACTTTCCTGCCAACTTTACTCTATCAATGTCAGCTTCCCACAGAAAATGTATTGGAAAATAGCAAATAAAATGTGTTTCATTCAAACTAAACCCAACGGCCATGAGAAATATAAAAGCACAAGAGTAAATATCCTTGGGCAACATGATAACATAATATTAATTATTACAATTAATAATAACGAATACATTTCAGTGCGCAATCATGAGACTGGGCTATAGAAAGCACAACACTGAGGAGTAGCCTCATAGGAATTTCTATCAGTGAAACATACAGGTCAAGATTCAACAGTCAGCGAGTCAACACGAATATATTTTTCTCCCTGGCTTGGTTAAATGCATTAACCCAGTTACTTTGTACGACATTGTACACGGCTGCTGGTGTTGCAGTCACTGACAGCGTTATAGAAGGGAGTCATTGGGGGAAAAGAACAAAAACCAGCTCGGAAACACTTGTTTGGAATTATACAAGCTGTGACAGTGTCTCTAATGATGCTCAATATTTGCAAAACAAAGCATGATTGGTGTGTATTAGTAAATGCACACACTGTAAAACATTTATATTGCTGCCTGCTCTTCTAAATGGCAGTGTTTGCTGGAAAGATCATTTGATTTCCAACATTCTGCAATGGTTCTGTTATTTCCAGTACAGAAATGCTTTGGTCTGGTTCATATCCCGAATGGGTCATTTTTTTCCCCCCAAAAAAATGTATTTGAGAAAAAACAGTTTGGATCATAAATCTGAAGAATAGATCAGTTTTGCAACGTATCTAGTAATCATAGGTGATGCGACAGTCCGTCTTGTGGATATGTACAGGGGCAGCTAGGAAATGATTTTGTATTACTGACTTCGCAACAGAATAAAGGCTTGAAAAGAAAAGGAACCTCGAGGTACGAAACTAAGAAGAGTTATGAGGTCACATCTCAAGAGGAAACATACTGGTCAACAATCAGGAGATAGAGATATAAAGTCACAAGGATGGACCTGTGAGGTCACAAGTGAAGGATGAACCTGTGAGGTCACAAGTGAAGGGTGGACCTGTGAGGTCACAAGTGAAAGGTGGACCTGTGAGGTCACAAGTGAAGGGTGGACCTGTGAGGTCACAAGTGAAGGGTGGACCTGTGAGGTCACAAGTGAAGGGTGGACCCGTGAGGTCACAAGTGAAGGGGTGACCCGTGAGGTCACACGTGAAGGGTGGACGTGTGAGGTCACAAGTGAAGGGTGGACCTGTGAGGTCACAGGTGGATAAAGGGCTTTTATTGGTGTACATCACCTATGAATAATGTCCGTGCTGCCCCAGTAAATGGTACCACAACTAGAAAGGTGCAAACTTTTTGCTGACGTTCACGAACCAGGAGAAAAGTCACATTTCTTTTTCGCAAAACAGATTTTTCGAAGCATATTTTAAGACATTCACAGATCTATAATCGCACAAAAAAAAATGAATGACCCCCAGGACTAAAACTAGAGCTCATCACCTGCAAAAGGAAAGGACTCCAGGAGTTTGGTATCATGTTTGTGTGGTCATTTCCCGATCAACAGCCCTGCAATTACATAAGATATGTGTACACCGCAGGTAGCCAACTCCAGTCATCAAGAGTCTTCCACTGAGCCACTTGTGCTGAAGCAGGGATATCCTGAATATCTGACCTGTTGGTAGCTCTTGTGGACTGGAGTTGGCTACCCCTGGTGTACACATTACACATCTCATTAAAGGAATATAAACTAGTAAGAGTTATCAGGCCAGCCCCTGTGTAAATAAACAAAGGAGTTTGCAGGGAAGGAGGCCAATGGCAGTTGAATTTGGGTTCCTGGCCAGCAGAGAACTGTAATTAAGATGGAATATGAGAGGGGACGTTCGGCTGGAGCAAATGTTAGCAGAATACAACCTGCATTCAATGGTGCTCTTTTTTGTTATTCTTTCTTTAACACAATGAGTTGTTATTTCATAAGCACAAGGTCTAACTTCACCAGTGTGCACTTGAAGAGAACAATGTAAATACACACACAGAAATGGTAACACGATAATAACCTCATCGACATTCTAGGCATCAGAATAAAAAGCATGTACATATAAAGGCTGTGTATACATTTACATACATAAATGCATGCAACGCAGCCTGGGATGCACAGAGAGGCAGTCACAATGTAACAGACATCATGCTGTTTAACATATAAATGACATTGTGTCATCATAACACTTGTACATTACAGAGTGTCAAATAGGTTAAATATATAGGGCAGCTGCCAGAGGTACAGACTACACAATAATGAATGGCCTGTAGAGATAGACATAATTAAATATGATATGAGAGTATGAAGGGTTTATTAAATAGTGAATATATATATATATATATATATATATATATATATATATATATATATCCTAAATCAGCACATGGCATAAAGGTGATTGTATTGCAATGAATGAGTCAAGGAACTCCACGTGTGTGTGTGTGTGTGTGTGTGTGTGTGTGTGTGTGTGTGTGTGTGTGTGTGTGTGTGTGTTATACACACACACACACATACACACACGCTGTACGCAGAACAGTTAGTGAATATCCTGATTAGAACATACAGTATAAACATGTACATCCCCCCAAACGTGAGACATGGAAAAATGGTATCTTGCAGCTGGCACAAGTAACGTTGTATCTACCCGTTGTTACACTACAGGTATCAAGGGGTCTTTTTAATTATTTCTGCCCACACTCAGCAGGCTAAAAGCAACATTGAGAAGGGAAGAACTGATCAGCCTTAGACCCCCTGTGCTGTGAAATGATTCCAACAGACTGAAGTGAGAAGTTTTGTGAGCCAGTCAAACAGGCATGACCAGAAGTGAGCAAAAATGATACTGTATGCACACAAAGGGACAAGGAAGAGAAATGAATAGCAGTCTTTAGCATGTCAGGGCTCCGGGAGAAGCAGGGGCTTAGCTGTCCACCTGCACATTATTCGGAGCTGTACACACAACCATGGGGATATAGTTTTAGCCATTAACTCTTTCTGTTCCCCTTCCATATATAGGTTCTCCCAATGCATTTTCCTAGCCAATGCTCCATTGGGAACCCCCAAACCATACCCACACCAAAGCTAGTGTCTAGGGTTGACATATACTGTAGGCAACAGATTAAAAGGACAGGTTAAGACCATGCTGCCCTATCACTGATTTGGGACATGCGTCCCTTTTATTCCCATGTAAACAGAGCCAGTTTGGGATATAAAATCTTTCAGACCAAAAATCAACACTTTCTATAGCTGTTCCTTTAATCTGGATACCTTACAGTACCCGTGCCTACATCCTATGATGCGTTGCACAGTGCTTTAAAAGCTTCCCTACCTGTGATAAAGATCAGTGGGACCTGTTTATTCTCCGTTGTGTAAGTGCACTGGGTGCCCATTTATCATAAGGTGACCCTAGATACCCCTCACCCAGACCAGAGTGTTAGGGGAAATCAACTCATGTGCAATCAAACCCCATTCAGTTCTAGTGTGTCTGCATGTTTACAGCCCAATCCCCAAACCCTGCTCTGTGATAGAGGGATACTGCATGATCATGCTCCAGTTACTGTAGTTAGTGTGAAGGATGTGTGTATGACCCTGTGTGTCATAATTACACCGCTATATATACACACAGGGGAACATGTTAGGTTAGAGGTGTTTGTTTAGGAACAGAATACAACCTAGTCCAAAGTTAACGGGGAAAAGGCTATAGGAGTTAATGAAGGGCTATGTGGGTGACAGGGTACATTGTACATATTGGGGACAGGAGTGTGTAATGCTTCACTGCTCGACATTGTTACTCTTTCAGGGCTGGTGCCAAGGGCCATAAGACCCCGTGGCACTGGCGGGGTTAATAAGACAAGCCGTGTCAGGTGTCTAAAGTATGGGACACTTACATGAAAAGGATAAGGGGGTTAATATCTTATTGACAGGTATCTAATAGGGTGTGTTCATGGGGGACGAGAGTGCATGGGTCAGAAGGTATATAGACCCAAGAATATAATAGGGATAATGAATGAGGGGGATACAGGGTATATACTTAATGGATTATAAAAGGTAAGAATGGTATACAGTCAAGACGTGCCATGTACGATGTAGGATAAGGAGATACATTAACCCCAGCACTGCCAGTGAGGCCAGCAACACATTGTTCAGCAAAGCTTTGTTGCGCCCTGGCATCCAATGGGTTAATAAGTGAGAGAAACAGAGAGCATGCTCCTGGGGGTAAGAAGTTCCCCAGCCATGAACTAGATTAGGGAGTTTGTAGGGCTGTGAGATGTGGGGGGATTGCTTTGGTCGCATTGGATTTTTGGGGGGCGAGGAGGTTCTGAGGGGTTCAAATCACTACATGTGAACAGAGAAGTTGTGCAGGGGACATGGGAGATTGGGAGATTTGTAGGATGTTGTAGCTGCCTGGGTGTTTTTTTTTTACTGGAAAGTGTATAAGGGTGCATAGGTATTACATGTAAATGTCAGCATTAAAGGGGCATGTGGGGTTAGGTGCCAGGTTGTGTAGGGTTTTCTTTGGGTTCTGGAGGGAAGCGAGAAGTTGGGGTAGTGTGGGAATTTGGAAGGTGCTTTTAGCTGTTTCAGAGGCACGTTTGCAAGCTGCCTGGGTGAGTAACACATGTATATGGGGTCTGATCGCACCATGCCACTTACCTGACTGTCCACAAACTGCCTGGAGTGTGCCCAGTGCCAACAACACGCTCAGCCATCCTGGGCACAGATGCCTCACTGCTCCACACATCCTCATGCTGCAGATCGCCTCAAATCCTCTCCCAAATCACATGTCCCAGGGGCATATCCTTAGCTCCCAAACCTCAAAGTTATCTGGGGGGGTAGTAGGGGGGGGAGCAAGGGGCACCTGCTCCTGATGCCCCCAGAGAGTGGCAAGAAAGTTATCTCCAACCAGCTGTGCCTCCTTCCTGCCCCGTTGTCCTCCTCAGTGCCTCCTCCTTCCTCCCTTCACTTTAGCACAAGTCCTCCCGTTCTTGCTCTTCCTCTTCTTCCTTGTCACACTCCCTCTCTTCTCTTCTGCAGGGCACAGTGCAGGCTGCCTGGCTCCATGCAATCATATGGGGAGCTGCAAGGGCAGCTGAGAGCTGCCACACACGCCCCGCCCACTCTCCTCCACCGACCACGCCCACTCCCAGCCAACGCGCGGACGTGATTGGCGGAGGCGCTCCCCACTGAACTTGAAATGCACATGCAAGCTGCACCTGTCACTGCTGCTGGTCCCAGTCAGGACAGCACACGCCAGGGGTGGTGACAATAGGACAGAGTCGCTGTTACCCCTGAACTCTCTTATCATAAGGAGGCTTTCCACTCTGCTTTTATGTAGTCCAAGTCTTGCTCAAGGTTGCAATCTTTCCTTAAAGCATCTTGAGAGACACATGAAGTCTAGCAAATAATGTCACTATTTTAATTTAATTAAAAAAAAACATTTGTTTGTAAAAGTCTTATTGTGCTTTAAATGTAAATTCTTAAACATTCCCCCCAAAATCTAAATTATACAAGTGCCTATAAATTCTGGTAAAAAAATAATAATTAAGTTTTCTGCTTTGGTTCAGCTGTAAGCGTTTAAAAAAAAGGGCAGATCATGATTGCCCTTTTATTTAAGATAACGGTACTAACCTGGGTTAATAAACCTTGATTGTTTTATTTTAGTTGTGTATATTCAACTAATATACCAGTAACTCCCCCAGCAGCAACTCAAAGGCGATGGGCCTAAAATACATTAATTTCAATGAACACCCATTGTGTTATTTTGTGTTACGGGTTCTTATGGCAGTGAAGGTTTTATTTCTCTAAGTCCTCTTTAACACTGAAAGAGTTAAACTTCTGTGTGGGTTTGTTAGCCAACATGTGCTTCTGCGCTGTACATGAATTTCCTCCTGCGTCAGTGAGCGCCTGCGTCAGTGAGCGCCTGCGTCAGACATACCAATTTTCTAACTGCGCTAATTTCATGTGACTGACACAGCGTATACAATTAACAGAAATAAAATGAGCAGCTATCACAGACACAACTTTGGCACATCCCATTGTGATATAATGCCAAGTATTTCCTTGACTACCCCCTCCAATAACGCCTCTCCAAACCGAAATAACGGGACCTTCGTAGGCTGACACTTATCTAACGCGCTACACATCAGTTTTACAGCAAACCAGTCAGGCACAGGGAAATAAATAAATGTGGCATCTCTTCCCAGTTCATTTTGTGAAACTTTGGTCCCTTATTCCAGGGATGCTCAACGGCAGACCTCAATCCCCCTCCCCCCCACACCCTAACAGGTCAGGTTTTCAGGATATCCCAGCTTCAGCACAGGTGGCTCAATCAGAGGCTCAAGCCCTTATTCTGTAAGGTGTGCTAAGCGCAGATGATGGGCTATCGCAGGAAAAGTCCCATTAAAGTCAACGAGCCTCTGATTGAGTCACCCTTGCTGAAGCAGGGATATCCTGAAAATCTGACCTGTTGGGGAAGGGGGGGGGGGGGGAGCTTGAAGACTGGAGTTGAGCATCCCTGCCGTAATCTCTAAGGTGCATTAGGAATGACTTCAAGAGGGCTTTCCGTTTGATAACTTCAAATCTATCGCACCTTATAGAACAAGGCATTATGTGTCAAATCCACGACAGCAAAAAGTTGGTGCCCATTTTTAGTTATTGCCCATGCTAACCTTTCATTTTCAGTTTTTCAGCAATGTGGAAAGAATATCAAAATATCATAAAACTCCCAACCAAAACAGCTACAGTTGGCAAAAGTCCCCCAAATATTTGCAAACGTTTCCAAGGGTGAAATTTGATTCCTGGGCATTTGATTTTGGCGTTCGGTGTTCATGGGCAAAGTTTGTCAGTCTCATTGGCTGCGAGTGCGTAAACTTCAACAATCTGTGCGTTTGTTTGCCAAGTTTTTGCCCACCTCTAGTCGTGATACATTGTGCTACATTGTGCTACAGAGGCTGCCAATGATTTGGAAAACATCATCTACCTGTAGGGACAACCATTGATTCCTAACAGGGGGGTTAGACAAATAATATCTGTAATGATGGATCCCAGGCAGTGTAGCGGGTCTCTGACTCCATGTGGAGACTGCGCACTTAGTCAGGCCACAAACTGCACCTTAGCGTGGGCGGCATTGCTGTCAATCACAGAAGCAGTTTCCAAAGTTCCTCCCCACAATGCTTTGTACCCACAGCAGCAAGGCATTGTGGGGCGTGACTGTGGAAGCTCCCGAAGTTATTGACAGCTATACTGTCTGCACACACTGAGGTGCAGTTTGGGGCCTTGTTCAGCGTGTGTTTCCCTCTACGAGCTCAGGACACTACACTGCCTGGCATCGGTCACACGTCCCTGTTAGTAATAGTCATATGCAGTGGTCGACAAATCACCAAAAAATCTACTCGCCGAACAAAAAAATCTACTCGCCACCTAGTACCAAACGTGTGCTGCTTGGGCCAATTGGCGCTCGCCACGATGTTAAATCCACTCGCCCGGGGCGTGCAAATGTATAGGTTTGTCGAACACTGGTCATATGAGTTGGCAATACGATTGATTAATTAGGGGTTCGCAGGACAACTATTTTCTAGCAGCGGGGGCACAATGTAAAAAAAAAGGTTGGGAAGCACTCGCCTAAACGGACACCTCGCACGCTGTCTGTGTCATGTCTCTTTCTGCTCCCTGGCGGACGTGCAGGGGTTAACCTCCATGCACGGACGTATAGTTTGTATATAGTTGGGAAACTGCTGCTCAGAGCGCAACCCATCAATCAATGTTCTTATTCATGTCACAGGTAATTTGCAAAGGGGCTCTATTGTTTGAGCACAATGGAGAAATGCTGCGATGTGAAAGGCTGCTTAATTTGGGGGAGGGAGATGTGTCTCGGAGATGTGCTTTTCTGCTCAAGGGGCATAATTAATAAAAGATCCGACTTCGGCATATTAACCCCTTCTTCGCTGGAAAGGCTGGCAATGCTTAGCAGGCTCATCTGGCACTGGAGAGGTTAATAAACTATGGAAGAGCAGAAATATCAGGTTCATTGTGTATGTGCCCCTGGCGTCTGTGTATTAGGAGGGGGTGAGAGATGTGTGTATGTCCATGATGTCTGTGTATTAGGAACATGTGGTAGGTATGTGTCCCCTGACATCTGTGTATTACGAGACGTGAGAGATATGTGTCTGTGTATTAGGAGGGGGTAAGAGGTATGTGTCCCTCATGTCTGTTTACTAGGAGCGGGTGGCAGGGCTTGTCTTAGGCTTTGTGGGGCCCAAGGGGCACCCCCTGTTAAAAAGTTTATGTGACTGAACTTGACTAGCGGCCCTCCTCAGGCAGCGTCGCAATGTCATGACGTCACGGTAGCATGGGATGTTGTTGTCATGTGACGTCGGTCACCACGGCAACGCGACACTACAGGAGACAGCCCGTTCCGGGAAAAGGTAAGACCCCTCTCACAAAGGAGAAAACACCTACCCACACACCTACCTCTCTGTGCCGGTCCGGGGGGGGGCCCGTGCTCCCTCCTCCAGCTCCCCCCTCCTGTCAGCACCAACAAGAGGAGGGAGCACGGGGCCCCCGGAGGGGCGGGTCGCAAGGCGGCCATCTTATCCTAAGGCCGGTCCTGTTTAAATGTGTCACTGATGTCTGTGTATTAGGAGAGGTAAGAGGTATGTGTCCCTGTTGTCTGTGTACTAGGAGGGGGTGAGAGATATGTGTTCCTGATGTCTGTGTATTAGGAGGGGGTGAGAGATATGTGTTCCTGATGTCTGTGTACTAGGAGGGGTTGAGAGATATGTGTTCCTGATGTCTGTGTATTAGGAAGGCGTGAGGTATGTGTCCCTGATGTCTGTGTATTAGGAGGGGGTGAGAGATATGTGTTCCTGATGTCTGTGTACTAGGAGGGGGTGAGAGATATGTGTTCCTGATGTCTGTGTACTAGGAGGGGGTGAGAGATATGTGTTCCTGATGTCTGTGTACTAGGAGGGGGTGAGAGATATGTGTTCCTGATGTCTGTGTACTAGGAGGGGGTGAGAGATATGTGTTCCTGATGTCTGTGTATTAGGAGAGGTAAGAGGTATGTGTTCCTGATGTCCGTGTACTAGGAGGGGGTGAGAGATATGTGTTCCTGATGTCCGTGTACTAGGAGGGGGTGAGAGATATGTGTTCCTGATGTCTGTGTATTAGGAAGGCGTGAGGTATGTGTTCCTGATGTCTGTGTACTAGGAGGGGGTGAGAGATATGTGTTCCTGATGTCTGTGTATTAGGAAGGCGTGAGGTTTGTGTCCCTGAAAGGTCTTTTAGCTCTTAAAAGGGCAATGCAACGTTAAGATAACCTGATGTCTTCAGGCGGCCGGGTTGGAGGTAATATTCTCTAATACCTTACTGTGACAAGATGCGGGTCCCTCCATGGTGCCTTTTTGTGACAAAGTCAGTCTAGTTTATAATCCCCCAAACCTTATAAAATGTATATATATATATATATAGGCATGTTTTATTTGCAATAAATACACTGCACAAAGCCACACATTGTACTGTACCTGGAAGTATATAAATACATTTAGTTTCTTATAACAGGGCAAACCTGACTGAAATATGTGCTCTTATATTCCTCCCAGAAACGTGACATGAACCTGGGTTTTAGTTATGTTCTTTGCAGTGGTTGAACAGCAGCTCCTGGAAGCCCACTTCTGTCTGTATCTACACAAATACTTGGGGCTGGTGGGGAAAAAATATATATATATATATATATATGAAAACTTTCAATATATGCTGGAGCGCCAGCCAAGATTTTATAATTGTACGAGCCCAAATGGGCATCTGAGCGAAATTGTCCTAAACACAGCATTCTACGATGATTTATTAACTGCAAGTTACATCACAAACTAACTGAGATTGGTATAATGAAAATGCAGCGTTCTCATTGGCTGGATGAGTTGGTGTTGGTCCCCCAGGAGACCCCGTTTGCTCACACATTCCACGGAAGAACACAAACCCAGCCAAAGTACAAACTTGTAAAGGAATAACCAGGCGGAAAAATGAAACAAGAAAAAAAAAATGATAATATATCTTTTCAGCTTTCCAGTATGAATATGTGCGGCCCCTTCTGTGTCATGGAAATCCTTGCTGGCCCCTAAGGCAGGCAATAAATATATATATGCTACCATGCAACACTTATAATAATCATCATTATTATTATCATCGTTTATTTGAAAAAACGGCAACATAATCTGCAGCGCGGTACAATGGGGGTACAAAGTGATGTCAACTGCGTACATAGAATGACAAGTAAGGGCAGACAAGCGCAAACAGCTGCAGAAGGCAACGAGGGCCCTGCCCCTGAGAGCTTACAATCTAGGGCAGCGGTGGCCAACTCCAGTCCTCAAGGGCCACCAACCGGTCAGGTTTGCAGGATATCCCTGCTTCAGCACAGGTGGCTCAATCCTAATAACTGAGCCACCTGTGCTGAAGCAGGGATAACCTGAAAACCCAACCTGTTGGTGGCCCATGAGGACTGGAGTTGGCCGCCGCTGCTCTAGATGAGGATGATATAATATGCAGTAAAACACTTATATAGCACTTGCTATTTTCATAGTGCGTTACAGGTATGGTTTGATGGCCTGCAGGCAGACACCCCTGAGGTGGAACTCTGTCAGCGCTTTTAGAAACATACAGCCTAATGGCAGAAAAAGGCCTATTTTAAAACCTTTCGCACTGTGCAAATCCCTCTCTTCACCCCCCATTAAAGTCTGTTATGCTTTAAATGCTGAATAATTAGTATCTGGGTACAAAGCAGAGCAGCATATATCTGCAGAGCGTTGCATTGCAAGCTGGCGGCAGTGAAGAGGTTAACACACATATTAAGCTCTCCCACACCGTGGCTGATCCAGGCTCTGACCCCACGCTCTGCTGTGCTCAGTCTTTGCATAGCTTCACACTATGATCATGAAGCAAAATTAAGAGGCAGAAAATGTTTGTCTGGGCAGAAGACTGCAGAGACTATGCCTGGCTTGGTAAACATTCCTAACCCCCCCACCCCTCCACCCCCCGCTTCAGCTGTGTGCCTACACACGCCAGGCAGGCCCCCCCAGACTCCGGGAGGGGAAAATCACTTCCAATGTGAGGTGGGAATTGGGTTGTAGCAGCACCTCCAGATGAGTTTCAAGCTATTGGCTAATGAGTTTGTATACAGCAGAAAGCTCGGGGCAGCAGGACTGCTATATCCATGTGTTGCCCAGTTCAGGGGGGCTCAAATCCAGTACTCAAGCGCCCCCTCCCCCCCAACAGGTCAGGTTTTCAAGATATCCCAGCTTCAGCACAGTTGGCTCAATAAGAGGCTCAGTCGAAAACAGCATCTGATTGAGCCACCTGTGCTGAAGCTGGGATATCCTGAAAACCTGACCTGTTGGTGGCCCTTGAGGACTGAAGTTGGCCACCCCTGATATAGCCTATACTGTAGGAAAAACAGGTATTTGCAACAATTGGTCCATAAACCTCTTTGACGGTCCCATAGTGCAGGGGTGCTCAACTCAAGTGCCCCCCCCCCCCGAACAGGTCAGGGTTTCAGGATATCCAAGCTTCAGCACAGGTGGCTCAAGACTGAGCCTCTGATTGAGCCACCTGTTTTGAAGCAGGGACTGATGGAACCACCTGTGCGGAAGCAGGGATATCTTGAAAACAAGACCTGTTTGGGGGGGGGGGCTTGAAGACTGGAGTTGAGCACCCCTGGCCCTTAGTACATAAAGACCCCTCCATTTAAATATTGAGCAAATAAGGAAACTCGGCATGGCATGCAACAACTGCAGCTCATCTGCAGCTCACCTGCAGTCACATCTGCAGTCACGTCTGCAGTCACATCTGCAGTCCCTAATTCAATATCGCAAGAAGCTGAGGATCAACAGTGCAGTCATTCCCCCTCACTTGCACGGGTGTTAATGGCTCATTAAGTGCCCGTTACCAACAAAATAGAAAAGTTTTCGTCTGCCCAAAACAAGGGGTGAGATTTTAAGGGTTCTATTTCCTAAAGTCTCCGGCGGCAAAGCCGGGCACTAACAACAGCGCCCGATTTGGCCTCGGTAAGGATTCTTATCGGTAGCAATTGAAGTCCGTCCTTTGGTGAAGGTGACGTAGTTCCTTTGCGCGGGGTGTGTATCCCCCCTGCTGGGAGGCTCTAATAAAGAAGCCCCTTGGCGTGTTACTTCACAAGCACGTTGATGCGCTTAATGATGCCATAATCAGGGCACTTAATCGGCGTGGCGTTAATACAATTGCTTGCCGCGCAGTCCCATCAGCATCACTATACACCAGGCCTGCACAACTCCAGCCCTCGAGGGCCACAAACAGGCCAGGTTTTCAGGATATCCCTTCTTCTGAGCCACTACTTCAGCCAGCTGTGCTGAAGTAGGGATATCCTGAAAACCTGGCCTGTTTACGGCCCTCAGGGCCTGGAGTTGTGCAGGCCTGCTCTACACTGTGCCATCTACATTTCCAACTGGAAAAAAACGAAATATCCCTCCCGCACATACAGTACAATGCTACTTTGGGTGATTTGTGCAGTGCATGTACAAGCGATACAGCGGTTTGTGATCTTGCTTGAATAGAAGGTGTCGTAAAAATGCAAATGACAATTATTATGCAACTGGTGAAAGCCGGAGAAAACAAAAGGAAAACTTTGCAACTGGTTGTGAAAACGGTAATATGTCTAATTAACTGATACTTATTTATCCGTCACTGCTGCTCGGGAAATAAAAGCACGTCTCATTCGCTCGGATATTCGCCTTTGTCTCATTAAAATAATTCTTATTGTTCGTGTTCTGTGGGACGCGTGAATTAACCTCTTCAGCGCCGGGGTGGGGTTGTCAATGGATTATGTTGCTGTGCCCCTCTGACATATTAATCCGCCTGCCTCGGCCTACGGTATTAACCCTTCGCCGTGCTTATGGAAAATAAACTGCGCCTTGTATGAAGATGCGCAGTGTCTGTATACACATTACATACAGGAGAGTGTACCCCCACGGCAGCAGGGTTTTAATAGATTTACAGCATATTTCGGGGTGGGCAGTGAAGGTCACCGGTTCAACAGCCCTGTTAATAATGCCTTCTCTTCCATTCTGTATGGCAGGGGCGCTCAACGTAAGTCCTCGTGCACCCCCCCAACAGGTCAGGTTTTCAGGATATCCCAGCTTCAGTACAGGTGGCTCAATCAGAGGCTCAGTCAAAGGCTGAGCCCCCTGTGATAAAGCAGGGACTGATTGAGCCACCTGTGCTGAAGCAGGGATACCCTAAAAACCTGACCTGTGGGGGGTGGGACTTGACGACTGAAGTTGAGAACCCCTGATCTATGGTATAGAAAACACCATACAGTCACACATAACCGTGCTTTGTGTTATGTGAATTCTTGGTAACTGTCTGTCCCAAACAGGTATAGCAGGTTGGTAGACATATGTCAATAATTGGCCAAGAAACCCAAATCTGGCCATTTTTGCTGGTGAAAACATCACAATATGTTTGAAACTGTAGTAAAAATAATTGTATGTAACAAAAGACAAAAAAACCTTGTGTTACATCCAACACTACAAACTATATAGTTAAATATTCATCTATCCCCCCCCCCTCCTCTCTCCCAAGCGAGGGTCATCCAGCCAATGCCCTGGCCAAAGCACTTCATGCCTTCAGACCATGCCAAGGTAACCCCTCTCCCATAAGTCCCTGCAAAAACCTCTCCTAACCGCTCTAATGGGAGGAGAACTGTTTTAATAGTCTGGACATTCACAACTGGACATTCACAGGTCATAACAACACCTGCTATTTACAAGTGGGATATGGGGGGGCTTAAAGCCAGGAAGCGGGGGTCTCACACCTGGAAACAATTGTTTACCAAGTAAGTAAAAATAATTGCTCTTAGTTTTTTAGACTAATAGATTGCTGAATGAAGTCTCTTAGACAACCTTGTGTAACACACTTCAGGATGGCCAGAATTTTTTTTATTTGCTGCGAACGGAAAAGCAGCCATTTTTGTTTTGTCTATTAACAACCATTTTAAGCCAATAAAGTCTCATTGTATTTATGTAGCCCCAACAGTGTACGCAGCCGTTTACAAACGTATAATACAGGACAAATAGAGTAGAGACAGCGGGATTAAGGGCAGCAAGTAAATAACACCATAAGGTGATGAGAGACGCTGTCCCGAAGAGCTTACAATCTAAGTGAAAATAAAAAGTGGATTTGCCACCCGAACCAACATAGTTTCCAAAATCAGTGAGATTATATGGGTTCTTGCCCCTTACAAACGACCTTTTTAATGGAAAAGTATTGAGTCTCAAAAAAGCCCAGATGGTAAAAGCGAGGACGACTGACACCTGTCAATAAGACTGAAAAACAGTGAGACTTGGCAGGTCTGTCCTCTGTCACTAACTCAAGCCTCTGTCCTCTTGTCTTTGTCTCACTTGAGCCTTTGTACCATGATTATTCCGTTTCTCTATGCAGCGCTCCCACTGTATTGCACCTGAATCTCCATCAAAATCAGGGCGTTTGTAAGCAATGGAAGAGGAAATCTTTGTTCAGTCACAGAATTTCATTGCCTTCTCTCAGATGACTGAGCTCAGCATTGCCAACATCACACAGTGCTCCAGGCCAGTAGAGCCAAAAGCTCACCCAGTCTCACTTCTTGCACAACTCTCTCTGCAAACATATTAATCAGGGCTGTTTGCTATGCAAATCATATTGTGCAAAGCGACTCTGGCTGTTCCCATGTTGACCTTTTGTTTGTTTATAGTGCTGATTTCCTCCGTGGAGTTTGTACAAATGTGCAGAAGATGGGGTGATTTTGTGCAGGTCCCCTGTTGTCAGGATGGTTTGGGATTTTTTTTAGGTTTCACATGTAACCGCTCTTTGCCCGGCTCAAAAATAGTGTCACATCAAGGTGTCTTATGTGCAGTGGTGCTCAGCGTCTCTCATACCTTCTCGGGGTGCTGGCATCCAGGCTGGCTGGTGTTGTAAGCAGTTGGTGGAATAAAGGGTGCCAGGAACTTTGAGACAAAAAAAATCTCTTTATTTCTTAATTTAGCCACACATTCTTCTTCCCTAAGTGCTCAGGAAGCATCCCAGGGAGGCACATGGCTTGTCACCTTTCCATACATTTTAGGTGGATACTTGGCAATCCCTTTCAAGTGATCTGAGGCTTCCCAGCCACCTACCACAACTCTGTGCATGGGTGCACCTTCTCTCAAGGATCCCATCTTCCTATCATCATGCACATATCCCTGCTTGTCCCTACTTTGTCTGGCTGGTGTTATTTGAGCTTGTTTGTAGGCAAACTCCCAGTTATGGTACTCAAGGCATCTCCAGGCATGAGTGCCACACACATCCTCTTTAAGGAAGGTAGGATGCTCCTATCCCTCCATCATTAGTGGACCTTCTTAGGTAAGGAACACTTTTCCCTAACTGCAAATTAATAAAGATGAGCATACTCTCTACATAGAGTTACACTTTTAAAGACAGCCACTATGGACATGAGGCTCCTCTCTTCTTTATCCTCCAGGAACCCAAGCGCCTAGAAGCTTCTGCAGCTCTATTTACACCCCTTTCATCGATGTCACCATCCCTACCCCCTGTACCTGGGCAGAAGAAGGGCGGGCTTAGCTTATACTGAGTCACCCTAGATCTGGTGACCCTTCCAGCATATTCTGGAAGCAAGGAGTGGCCAAGCACCTGCTTCAACCCTTTGCAACATTTATCTGGGAGCCTTACTAGGATTAACCCTCTATCTCCCTTAACCTTTTAAGTGAAAATAGTAATCCCAAAGGGGGGTTACACATATAACTAGAGGATGTTTACACCTCACCTTGCTCGAGCCTCATCCCAATTTGTAGTGCAACAGGGGAAATTACTTCTCTGTGTTAACTTCATAGAGTGACCTTATTCCTGGATTCAGTTTAACCTTCAGACTGCCCTAATGACGTACAGTACCTTATACTGGCTGGGTCCTGGAACACCAGAGGCCCTTATTTATGATGCACCGGGTACGTCGTGGGAACTTTTAAGGGCAGATCCTATGGGCTGGCCAGCCTGATCAAAACAATTCAGATTTTGGCACCCAGAGCTTGCATACATCATCAGATAGCCCCGGGACCACCCACATGACGTGGAAGCCCCGGAGGTCCGTGGGCAACTGTAAAACTGGGAGAAGACGGTACAAAAGAACAGCACCAGATTTACCAAAGGAAAAAACTCCAGTAGCTTTCATTGGCTTTCGTAAATAACCCCACCAATTGTGCAGCTATAGTACCCTCGTCTTAACAGGCAGCTGGCCACGTCTGGGTAAAGATATTTATTGGGAATGTCACATACGTCGTTCCACAACGCTAAATAAAGGGGATCCCATAATGAATTGCTTGCAGGGGACTACAATCGTCATCACTGTGACCTTGTAAAGGCTAAATTATACATTAGTAGTGCTGGTCACTGCAAGCCCATGAGGAGTCTCTGTCTTCTAGCCCCTGACAACAGCTGTGTGTGTACTGTAATGTTTCATATTTGTTATTGAGACTGTTTCAGGCTTTTCAACCTGGTTGCCAATGTTTCAATATCTACATGTCATACAGCCGTCTTCCATTTTGTGAGCCCGTATCCAGGCCGGCATAAAGCTCACCGGTGTATGAGGTGTATCAGTTTAAAATAAGTTTAATAACATTTTCTGTTGATACTGAAGGACAGAAGAGTAAATATGTGACACAACTGCATGGGACAGGCGCGGTTTAGTGGTCTTGGTATGTATATTTTGACTTCCGGCTTCGTGCTACCTGGGGTAAATCACTTAATCTCCATGAGTTTAAGTTATAAATATGTAATAAAAATATAATTGATATAAATACTGTGTGTGTATATATATATATATATATATAGTCAAATAGAACAGTTGGCACTCCTTAGGTGCTGATAGGCTGTAGGTGCTTGCCCCATATGGATAATATAGACATACGTTACCGTTCCAAGGTCTGGTAAAGCAAGAGACAGCACTCAATTGTAGAAAACTTCACAAAGTGTATCTTATACTATATTAGTGAAAGCACTGTATGTTTGCCTGCCTGGATGTCCGGTGTCCCTAGGGGAAATCTCATTGGTCCCTTGGGTCGCCCGCCCCCGCACACCTCTCATTGGCCTGAGGCGGAGTGACGGCCCACACACACACACACACAACACAGCAGCTCTATACACACACACACACAAACAACACAGCAGCTCTATACACACACACACACACACACACAACAAAGCAGCTCTACACACACACACAACACAGCAGCTTTATACACACACACACACACACACACACACACACACAACACAGCAGCTCTATACACACACACACACACACACACACACAACACAGCAGCTCTATACACACACACACACAAACACAGCAGCTCTATACACACACACACACACACACACACACAACACAGCAGCTCTATACACACACACACACACCCTCTGTCCGCCCCCCTCCCCCACCTCACGTGCGCCGTCCTGCACTGGCTCCGGACGGGAAGCGCGGCCCTCCTACCCCAGCCGCTCCCTTACCTCCCCGGCGCTACCACCCGCTCAGGTAAGTCACTGTGCGTCCCGCCTCAGCCTCAGGCCCACTGCGCGTCCCGCCTCAGCCTCAGGCCCACTGCGCGTCCCGCCTCAGCCTCAGGCCCACACACACAGGGCGCTTCCTACCGCCGCTCAGCCAGACGCCACATCGAGCGGGCGCCGGGGGGGGGGGGGAGCGCGAGTCTTAGGCCCACACAGGGCGCTTCCTGCAGCCGCCTGCACGCCTCACTCAACAGGACGGCACATCGGGGGACCAAGCGGGCGCCGGGGGGGGGGGGGAGCGCGAGTCACAGGGAACGGGGGGGGGGGAGTCACGGGGAACAGGGGGGGGGGGGGGGAGTCACGGGGAACGGGGGGTGGGGGGAGTCACGGGGAATGGGGGGGGCCACCAGCCGAACCAGCAGGGGGACGGACGCACGGAGGAGGGGGGGAAAATGCCCATACATAAATTATGACAATACATATGCCCACTGCTCTCCACCCCCCCCCCACTCCCCTTTCCCCCCCCCGCTCCCCTTTCCCCCCCCGCTCCCCTTTCCCCCCCCCCGCTCCCCTTTCTCCCCCCCCGCTCCCCTTTCCCCCCCCGCTCCCCTTCCCCCCCCCGCTCCCCTTTCCCCCCCCCCGCTCCCCTTTCTCCCCCCCCGCTCCCCTTTCCCCCCCCCGCTCCCCTTTCCCCCCCCGCTCCCCTTTCCCCCCCCCGCTCCCTTTCTCCCCCCCCGCTCCCCTTTCTCCCCCCCCCCCGCTCCCCTTTCTCCCCCCCCGCCTCCCCTTTCTCCCCCCCGCTCCCCTTTCTCCCCCCCGCTCCCCTTTCTCCCCCCCCGCTCCCCTTTCACCCCCCCGCTCCCCTTTCTCCCCCCGCTCCCCTTTCTCCCCCTCCCGCTCCCCTTTCTGCCCCCCCGCTCCCCTTTCTCCCCCCCTTTCTCCCCCCCCCGCTCCCCTTTCTACCCCCCCGCTCCCCTTTCTCCCCCCCCGCTCCCCTTTCTCCCCCCGCTCCCCTTTCTCCCCCCCGCTCCCCTTTCTCCCCCCCCGCTCCCCTTTCTCCCCCCCCCGCTCCCCTTTCTCCCCCCCCGCTCCCTTTCTCCCTCTCCCCCCCGCTCCCCTTTCTCCCCCCCGCTCCCCTTTCTCCCCCCCCCGCCCCCCTTTCTCCCCCCCCCGCCCCCTTTCTCCCCCCCGAAACCTTTACAACAAATACTCACCTATTGTTCCACGAGTTATAAATAATACTACCTATTACGCATTTACATCCCGGGCAACGCCGGGTCTCTCAGCTAGTTATATATATATTACACATACACATACAGTATATATATATATTTATATACACTAAGTTGAGCAACAGTAGCATCTAGTGGTTGGACAGAGCAATACAACAGTAAACTTTAAATCAATAATATATTCTCTTTGTTATAACCAAGCCTGGGAGGGATTTTACAATCTTCACCCCAACCTATTGCTTTATAAGACCGTTTTCCATATATTGTATCAGTGTTGTGTAAGGGGGTTACTATGATGACCTCATTGACCAAACAGCTAAACGTGTGAGGGCAATAAGTGAATGAATACATTTCCCAGAACCCAGAGAAAATAAAAACAATCATTTTTTCACGTGACACAAATTAGGAACAATTTGCTGCCAGAGGAAACAGCAATACATTGCAAACCGAGGCTGGTCCCGCTGGGCGGGGAATAAGG